>NC_057795.1:653740157-653741676 GCF_018294505.1 Triticum aestivum | reverse complement strand
CTCACTATTCATCCCAGAGGCAGCATCGATCGGCTTCAGTTAGCAGCAATAGCGAAGGAATCGCTCCATTGGGTTCAGTTAATAGCCATCGGTCGATCGCTCGGGTTCAGTAACGCGTAGCCTGTAGTGCAATCGCTCGGGTTCAGTTAGAGCCCAATGCCTCGCACACACGCACGTACGTATGAGAGAAACGCGCATCGCTCCGCCCCAACCTCCCACCGTAACCGGCAACTCCCCAAAATTTTCCTCCCCCTCGCTTCTACCATGGTTTTTTCCGTCATGGACGGCCCAAAGAATGTCATGCAGCTGCGTCTCTGGCCCGCCCAGGACGAAAAGCCCATTTTCTGTCATGATTTTTTTTCATAGAAGTAGGAGCCCACCACATCTATGATGATACCGGGTTTTGTCACAATTATCGTCATAGAAGTGTCATATGTATGACAGAAAAAAAATTCGTTCGGCCCAAAATGTCACGAATGTGTCTTTTTTTTGTAGTGGGTGGAGAGGGCGGCACGGGAGGAGAGGGCACGCGGTGTGGGCGGCGACGGGCGGCACGCGGCGGACGGCGCGGGGCAAGATAGGTCGGCGACCGGCGCGGTCGAGATAGGGAATGAGTGGCCAACGCCCGCCCCCGAGTGGATAAGGTGACCTATGCCGACGGCATAGCCGTCGGCATAGTTAAAGATGTCACGTGGCAAACTATGCCGACGGCTATGCCGTCAGCATATGTAGCATATTTGTTTTTCCAACAACATAGATAGCATCTGCAAACCGAAAAATAGTACCACATCGCCAAAGGAAGAGCAATTTGACCAGTTTAAATACTTCGCTAATCCGTACGAAACAAGCTCGAGTATTCATTAGACTTTCGTTAGGAAAACAGATAATTACTCTGAAACTTTCGGTGCCTAGGCACCGGCCCGGTTTCCGGGCACTGAAGGCTTCAGAGTAGTCGTCCGTTTTTCATGATGGATGCCGGTGTTTTTTATTTGTCAGCCTATGTAGACAAGACGCGTCCGTTCTGTTTCCCCCCTCCAAGTGCCGGCAACGGCGCCGTCCGTGAGTGGGGCCACACCCCTGCGATGCGTGTATGAGGGCCCAGTGCGACGCTTCGGTGGCATTGCTACCCCCGGGCCCCATCCTCCCTAATCCTGGAATGGTTGAACACGAGATCTAGCCCTTTGACTTCCCACGGACGGGCTTTGACCAGTGGACCTCTCCACCCGGTTGTGTTAGGTCAGCCCATAGGGACACCTGGGAGCAACATCCAGGCCAAACACACAGCAACATCCCCTCCGTGTAGACCCGACGTGTCCGTTCCTCCCCTCCAGGTGCCGGCGGCGGCGCCATCCGTGAGGGGGTCACACCCCGGCAAGGCGCGCCACCTCTTCAAACATGCCTCCGCACCACCCCGCATGTATAAGGGCCTGGTGTAACACTCCGGCAGCATTGCTACCCCTCCCCTCGGCCCCCGTCCCGCCTAACCCTGAATCGGTTGACCATGAGATCTAGCACTTTG
>NC_057795.1:653372485-653378043 GCF_018294505.1 Triticum aestivum | reverse complement strand
TAGTTATATAAATATTAGAAATGTTAGTTATATAGAATTGTTATAAATGTTTTCTGTTTTTTAGTTATAGAAATATTTATAGAAATGTTAGCAATTTTTCTGTTTTTTAGTTATATAAATATTAGAATTGTTATGGAAATGTTAGTTATATAATCAGGAAATTATAGAATTAGTTTTAGTTAGATGAATTAGATTAATGTCAAATTGTTAGAATTTGCATATATATAGAATTTTAGTTATCACAATCCAATCATTTAAAAAATGTTTCTTTTTGCGGGCATATAGTATTTATTCTCGACGATATGCCCGGCCCGCATCCTCGCCGTCGACCCGTTCGCGATGACGTCCTGCTTCAGGGGACCCATGTCCGGGAGTGGGCTCCGCCGGGCTGGCACTAGGAGGTGCTACCTGGAGGGGCGCGCCGCTTGGTGAGGAACCCGACCTCGGGTCCCGTCGTCGATCCTGATCTTCTTTGGTGGCGTTCGCGTGGGCCACATTCGGTGTAGAGGCAGCCGGCCCCGCCGGAGGTGGTGCGTCGCCGTTTCAGGGAGGAAGATGAGCACGTCCATCGCTACATGGCTGCTATGGACGACGTCAGGTTCTCCACTACTTGGCGGGTTCTTTGGGCAGATGACCGGAGATATGATCCTGTGATGGTTCCTTCTCTTTGGGTGTGCACCGCCCGCGCCCCAGGAACCGTGAGTGGCGCCCTAGATTCTTCTGTAGTACTCGATCTTTATTAGGTACCTAGCCAGTGATGTATTCAATATATAATATTCGAGACGATGTATTCGAGATTATATATATTAAGACGATGATGTATTCGAGATTATATATTCGAGATGATGTATTCGAGATTCAGATTTTCCTTATTGATTAATTGCATCCATGCATTGTAATTTGAATACTAAATTGTTTTATATTTCTTCTGTATTAGTAAAGTAAAAGCTATGGCGGACAATACCGACAGAGATAGAGAAGAGGAATTGTTCGACATCATACGCAACCCTCACAGGCTAGATGATCTGAATGAAGCAGATGACGGCTCCCAATATCTGAACAATACCGGAGAGGGTGATGAAAAGATATTCGATCTCGACGACCGAGCTGATGAAGTCATGAACTATGATTATGATTATGATGACACAGACAATGTTTGTGATGACACAGACAATGCTGATCTTCAAATAACAAAGACTACCGGCGAGGTATATTTATATAAGCATGCATCATGGTGATCATCACATGTTTTTTTATTGAAGAAATATTAACAAATCGATCTTTCTTCTTTCAGCCCTCCGGATCGAGCAAATATGCTTCTACAAACAGCAAGACAAAGCGAGGCCCGGGCAGAATGTTGAAGGATGGTGTAAAGTACCACATCGAATCCATCAAACTTAGTGGCAACCCCTCACGCCTAAGAACGTTGCGGACAAGTGGACTCGTCAGTGCGGAGTTCTTGTGAAGGACAAACTCCCGATCTCCATTCAAGAATGGAAAGAGCCAAAGACTAAACGTCCAGGTGTTACTTGGGTCAACGGTAGATCCAAATAAGACCTTTTTGAAATCTCTGATGGAACATTTCATCCTACCAGATCATTTCACTGAAGCAGATGTGAAGAAAGTCAAGGCCGCTACTCTTAAGAAGATGGCAATTGCATTCAACACCCACAAGAAAACTGTATGGGCCAACTACCTCGCTAATGAAAGGAAGACTCCAGATTTGAAGGGAACACTGGAGAAGCAAAGAGAGCACTGGCACGATTTTGTGACCTTCAAGGATTCAGAATTATCTAAGGAACGGTCGATGAAAAACAAGGCAAAATGCCGCAAGAAAGATGCAGTTCCATAGGCTGGGTCCAGGTGGCTACGCGGTGGGATTGCCTAAGTGGGATAAGTCTGAGCAAGAGATGGAGGATGCAGGGGTCACTCCGGTTACTAGGAACTGGCCCCCCAGGTGCCGAACTTGGTTCTATGCGCATGGGGGAGCGTTGGACCCGAAGACAGGCGAAGTTTCACGGAAGGCAAGTCTAAAAGGAGCCGAACAAAAGATAATTGACGCAATAGAAGAAGCTCGAAGGAGGGAGTTCACGCCCAACAGAGAGAACGACGAGCTTACGCGCGCCCTGGGAAATCCTGAACACCCGGGAAGAACACGAGGCAAGGGCGTTATTCCCTGGTATGAGGGCTTTTCTGACTGGAATGACGACTACAGGTCCCGTGCAAGAAAGAAGATGGAGGAGGAGGAGAAGAGGAAGTTGGAGGAGGAGCAGAGGAAGCAGGACGCAGAACGCCTTCAAGGCCTAGAAGCAAGGCACGCGGACCTGGCACTCAAATTCCAGCAGCAGCAGCAGCAGATCGACTCACTTAGCCAGGAAAGGGGGTCTCAGCAGCGGCAGCAGCAAGCGGATGATCGTCCAGCATTGGATAGCACTGTCCCATCCATGCCGAGAAGCAGCGTTGGTTCTGCCCCAGGCGACACACTGCTGGATACATACCCTATGGATGACATCATAGAGAACACTAAATGTGAGCTATGCTCCAAAATGAAGAACATATCCATGAAGGTGGTGGACGACGTTGCTTTTCGAGTTACCCCCAAAGCGACCTACCATTGCATCCCGATTCTAGAGGGCTATGCTCGTGTCATGGTTGATGAAGTGGTGGACCCATATTCGGGGCTAACACTTGACATTCCTGGAGGTGAAGACGAGCGCACACTGGGAGAGGCCATACATCGTATCATCCTATGGAGAAAGGATTGCATCATCTTTCGAAGTCAACCGACACCGCGTCGTCTGCCGACTCCTCCTCGAAGTCCGCCACCGAGTAAGTAGACTCCTGCTCCTCCAAGTCCACGAACGCATGAGATGACTCCTCCTCGAAGTCCGCCACCTCCTCCAAGTCCCCGAATGCGTGAGCTGACTCCTCCGGTTTCAAGTCCGGCACAGCGTCATGCCACTTCTCCAGTTTCAAGTCCGGTACCGTGTCAGGCCACACCTCCTGCTTCAAGTCCGGCACATCGTCAGGCCACTTCTCCTGGTCCAACTCCACGTCAGCCATCTCCACCGTCTCAGCAATCGCAGAAGAGACATGCCGCAGCTTTGGTGCGTAGCGGTACGAGTTGAGGTAGTTCAGGAAGTACAGGCGGAGACAAGCGATATAAATATGGTCCAAGCCTCGCTCCTCTTCTTCAGAGGCCTTACGACATGACTAAGGAGCAAAACACAGCCACAGTGCAAGCGCAAGTGGACGCCCATTTTGGACCGAAACCGGCACCGCCGCCAAAGGAGAAAGTGCCTGAGAAAGTAATTGACCACTTCATTCTTATGGCTAGAGAACCAGCTCCCAAGCCTGTTGACTCGGACTATGAGCGCCAAATCAGGAAGGCACATCGAGCACGACTACAGAAGGAAGCGAGCTCAAGCTCGAGCCAACAAGCAGCTAGCAAAAAATGCGGGAAAACCGTTCCCCAGTTGGGAGAACAGGCGGCGCAAGCGATCCCCCCGCTTGTTGTGCCAACAACACATGAGAGGAGTAGTACGCGCGCCAAATATTATTATGGGCAAACCGTTAGCGTTCCCCAGCATGGCGATGTGATAATAACAGAGGATCATATAATGCAGGCTCAAATGCTCAATATCTCTGTTGGACAACTCCTCGAAATCGAGCCCATGCCTACGCTTAAAGAATTAGAAATAGCATGGCAATATGTCCGGGGCAAACCTTTGGTCCATCCAGACAAGGTCAATGACCTCCCAACGAGAATGTATCAATTGCATCAATGGTACATGAACATTACCAAGATTTCCAATCGAGAGTCCCTCATGGTGAATGTCAAGCATGAGCATTATTACCATGAGAAAGCTCTGACCGTTGAGTATCCAGAACTATTTCAGTTATACAATCAAGACACACTCGACAAGTCTATCGTCAGTTGCTATTGTCTGTAAGTGATTTCTTTCTGTAATTTAAGTCTCAAGCTAGTTATGTAGTGATAATTTTGATCAATCATTACATGTAATTATCCTCACTATATTCTTTTTCTGTGGTATTATATGCAGGATGAAGATGTATGAAATGAAAAAAGCTGGACGCTATGGCGTTGGGTTCATTGACCCAAATACCATTAATCAGGATATATGGCAGATTGAACATTGTCAAGATGCTGTAGAGGAAAGCATGCTAGAGTTCTTGAAGCGCCTCAATAGCAGTGAAGATATACTACTTCCTTACAACTTCCCAGGAGTCATACTGTCTTGTACTACAAATTCTGTTTTTGCTTACTAGCTAGCTAGATGTTAATAATTAAGTGTATACGGTTTACGATAGTTGATTAATTTTATGCACATGCCCGCTTAATTAAGACATGCAAACGTGTGCGTATGCAGTTGACACTGGGTCTTGTTAGACATTAAAGTTGAGAAAGGAAAAGTTGAATTACTGGACTCACTAACTAAAGAAGATAAAGACTACACCATCGTGAAGGGGATAGTCAACAGGTAATTTCAATCATTATTAACTATATCTCGGCCTATTAATTATTAGTTCGTCATTTACTGATATGAACTATTTAATAACCCCTTTATTAATTTTCTTTGCTGGCGGGCAGGGCATGGGCAAAGTTCATCAAGGTGACTCGTGGCACGTGGCCAAAAAAGTTGTTTTGGCATCGACCTAAGGTAAGTAATTAAGTAGTACTAGCTAGCTACCATCTCTTTAATTCTTGTTTCAATATCATTAATTAATTATCATGCTTGATTAATCATTATCTGATTCAATTCCATTCTCGTAAAGGCCCTGAGGTAGGCGTCGGGGAATAATCTGTGTGCATACTACGTTTGCGAGAACATTCGCATGATGACGTGTGAAAGGAGCAGATTTGATAGATAGGACTAGGTACGTTTGTCAGAACACTATTCACACCATTATCGATATTTAGTCACGCAACTAACACACATGCATATATTGATCTCCTTCTTAACAGTTCAGATCGGTGCGGGATAAACTCCTACCATCGGACCGCATACTAGCACTTCAAGAGGAAATAGCCGTATTTTTGCTCGACCAGGTCATAGATCCCAAAGGAGAATACTATTACCCGCTACCGCCCCCATGAACCACTTGTCATCGTGCTCCGGAGGCACCAAAGGCAGCATATATATGTAGGAGAAATTGTGGATATGTATATAGATGTGTATGTGTGAATAATTAATGGTGTTGGTTTGTGAGACATTCGATGATATATATATATATATATATATATATATATATATATATATATATATATATATATATATATATATATAGGGTGGGTCTATTATGATAACACCCTTAAGACCTTATTCTGCACACCAAAAAAGCTTATTTTGCTAACACTTGTGTACTACTCGATTCATCTAACTCGGGCCGCATAGAAACACCAGAAAAACTGCCTCCACCCACTCCCTACACCTCCTTCCCCCAGCCGGGGCAGCGCCCAACCCCATCCCGCCCCACCTCCCTCCCCCGGCGGCACTGCCCCACCTCGCTCCATCGTGCCGCACCACCACCATCCT
>NC_057795.1:653368964-653372453 GCF_018294505.1 Triticum aestivum | reverse complement strand
GCCACCATCCCACGAGCCACCAACCACCCTCCCCACCTTCTCCGGTGAGGCCCGCCCCACCTGAGCCGTCGTCCCACCGTCCCACCTTCTCCGGCGGGATCCGCCTCCCACCCCTGCCCAGACACCTAACCCGACCGCGCGACCGCCAGATCCGGTGGGATCCTTCCTCCCGTGCTTGCCCGGCGACGCGTGCATCGCAAACAGAGGCGAGGTGCCCCCTCACCCCGCCCCCCGCGCGCCCTCCCCGCGACGGCACGCCCTGGTGGTCGCCAAATCTGGGCCAGGAGCGCCTACCCCCGTCCCGAGATTCAGCTCCTCTGGCTGCATGGCGCAGGTCCCCCATTCCCTGGGCGAGCTCTCGTGCTCCCCTTCCCGCCGGCGATCTCTACTGCTTCCCACCCCCTCCGACGAGCTCTCCTGCCTCCCCTCCCCTCTAGCAAGCTGGCCTGAAGATGGTCGAGGCTCCTGATGCAGTTCGTTTCGTGGATTGTGTTGTGCAGTGTGTGTGGCGTGCAGCTCGGAGCGAGTGGGTGCAGCTCAGAGCCAGCAAGGATATTCCCATGTGTTGGCCGTAGCGTGCGCCCCTTCCTAGCATGCTGACGGTCAGGCCGCATTTGCTTGCGATAAGTGCTCCGGACCATGGACACAAGCGGATGCAAGACCCTGCATCCCACATCGCCACCCTTCGACTTCTTCGTCGCAACAAGGCGTGCTGTGAGAAAGCGTGTGAGAGTGTAGCTTGCCGTTGAGGATGCAGTCCGTCGTCTCGGCCAGGTGATGCTCCTTGTTTGTTCCCCACTAACGAACAAGAAAACACACGAGCATCGATGTTGTAGTTTACTTTTTTTATATTGGGAGGAAAGATTCAGTGCAGTTCGGCCAACCGGCGTTGTGAAGAACAGCCAACGATGGCGTGCAGTTTGACAAAAATAAATTCACCCGTGGTCGGTGGTGTGGCCACTGCATTTTGTCGGCGAGCCGCTAGCGGCTGGAGCAGCACGGACGTGCAATTCGCTTTTTGTTTTTTGGACGAGGATGCAGTGCCTTTACTTTTTGCAGTCGTTCACTCGTGTGCCATGGGGTTCACATGTAATTATTTCTTTGAAAACTCAAAATTCTCCTTATTTTGTTTCTAAAAAGGAAGTACATTTTGCAC
This sequence comes from Triticum aestivum, assembly GCF_018294505.1. Lineage (NCBI taxonomy): Eukaryota > Viridiplantae > Streptophyta > Magnoliopsida > Poales > Poaceae > Triticum > Triticum aestivum. The sequence goes on along the minus strand of NC_057795.1, from coordinate 653,371,297 downwards.
TAGCAATCCGCTGAGCTGGAGCTGAAGGTCAATGGCCGCCCCATGCAGTTAAGAAAACACTTGTTTTTGCTGCTCTTTTTGAAGCTCGTTTTGATATTTATTTGCAGCTCGTTGAATTTCATTTTGCTGTTCACTGTCAGATCCATGGCGCTGGCCGTGCTTTCTCCTACTGCTCTGTGTGAGGTGAGGATGGGTTCTCCGTTGGCAAGGTAATGCATTTTTCAGTATGGTTTGCAGTTCCATCAGTGTGGTCGTGCGGCACGCGGGCGTGGGTTTGCAATGTGGTTCTCATCTACGTGCAGCCCAAGATGATGGCCATATCCGCTGGGGCTTTTGTATTCGTGTGTTTATATTGTACTCCCATGGACATCATCCCGTATTTGTGTGAGTATTTGTTTGCCTAATGGCCCATAGCCAGCTCCACCATAGGGCATCTAACTCTGTATGTTCCCAATGCAGTTCGGCGGGCGAGCATGTTCTGTGCAGTGCATTTGGCATGTTCTTGCATTTTGTAGTGTTTTCATTTGGCAGCTCCTTTGCTTTTTGTTGCAGCTCACTTAATATTTGTTTGCAGTTCATTGTGGGACTCCATGGCGCTGGTCGCGCTGCTCCTTTTCTTGTTGCTATGTCTGAGGCGAGGACGGGCTCTGCCGCACCGGGAACCAGGGTGTTCGCGACACCGGCGAAGACGGCGTGGTGGTTCCCTTCTTTCCCAACAACAGAAGTTGCGGTGTGGCTATGCAATTGTTGAAGTTCAGGAATATGTTTGGTGTCTTTTCAGATTTCGTTCGGGCGCAACACTGCAGTTCGCATGGGTCTTCACAACGGTGCGGACGGGTGTGCAGTAGGGTGCTTGCAGTGCGATGGCGCGATGCTCACGGTCTTGAATAAATTTGTTTGATGCGATGGTGCGATGGTGCAATTTGTTTCATGTGTTCTAAAATTTAGTCGACTACGTCAACACCTGCAGTGCGTTTGTTTCGCGGATGTGGTTCAGTTTTTAGAGTGATGATGTTCACTTGCGCCCAACATGAAAGTGTTAAAAATTAGTGAAACAATAAAATAGTAATGTGGTTGACTTTGATATATGCCGCGGCTCACTTGGCCTAGGCTCTGCGGTCCACTCTCGTTCGTAAAAGAAAGTAAAAAAAACAACAAAAACTCGTGTGAGAAAATTTACATCCGACAAAAAAAATCATGAAGTTCACTTTCCCGTTTGATGCAGTGCGGTTTTAAGTTTAAAACCAGTGCGGTTTTCTTCCTTGTCTTCGAAAATTTACGTCCCACAAAAAAGAAATCATGCAGTTCGCTTGACTGTCTGATGCATTGCGATTGTGCGGTTTTCTTCCTCGTCTTCAAAAATTAACGTCCCACAAAAAGGAAACCATGCAGTTCTCTTACCCATGCGATGCAGTGCGGTTTTTCATCCGTTGCAGTGCGGTTTTCAGTCGGATGAAGTACCCACGTCGATTTGGGTGTCGCGAAAAACAGAGTGTCCGCTTTTCGGTAAAATCGAAACTGCTCTTAAACCGTAAGGAATTAGAGAGAGCATTCTACATGAAAAAGTTGCGTCTCGTCGATATCTTTCCAAAGGCGTATGATTTGAATCATTTCGACCAGCCATTCATAAAAATTTCGCGAAAAAACAGTCGTTGCCTCTCGAAGTCAGCCGCACGATTTTCAAAATTAACTAAAAACCGTAAGGAATCTCAAAACCATTTCAACATATGAAAGTTGTGCCTTGTCCGTAGCTTTCCAACGGCGTATTACGCCTCGTTTTGACAAACGGTTCAAAAACTGGAGCGAAAACAGTACCGAAAATTTCAAAAAATTTGAAAAACAGAGTTTCACGATTTAGTAAATTTGAAACTGCTCTTAAACCGTGACGAATTAGAAAACATAATAGATATGAAAAAGATGCGCCTTGACGATATCTTTCCAACGGCATATCATTTGCTTTATTCCGATGAGCAGTTTAGAAAAAAATCACGAAAATACGTTCGCTGCCACTCGTCATCCGCCGCGCCTTTTTTGAAACTTCTCTTAAACCGCGAGGAATCTCGAAAAGTGTTCAACATAGCGAAGTTACGCCTAATCCATAGCTTTTCAACGGTATATTATACGACTCATTCCGATAAACAATCAAAAAATTAGATCGAAAACAGTACCGAAAAAACAACACGTGCAGTATTTTCCGACGAGAAGTTCAGTAGTCTCTACTGCAGTGCTCGTCGTCAAAATGATGCAGTGCGCTTCTGTTGAGCGTGCAGTGCCGAAGTGGTGTGCAGAATAGTTATTCTGCTAATATTAGCAGAATAGACCGTCTGTATATA
>NC_057795.1:653360457-653368590 GCF_018294505.1 Triticum aestivum | reverse complement strand
AGCGTGTGTAATTTGTAGTATCATGAAATAACAGCAAACAAAAAAAATTGAATGGAAAATAAATCAACCCCCCCCCCCCAAATATTTAGTACCGGTTGGTGTTACCAACCGGTACTAATGCCCTACGCGCACCCCGGGCCTGGCTCGTGCCACGTGGTGGCACTTAAGTGCCGGTTCGTGACGAACCTGTACTAAGGGGGGGGGGGCTTTAGTCCCCACTCTTTAGTGCTGGTTGGCAAATCGGCACTAAAGGTCGTTACGAACCGACACTAAAGCCTGGTTCTGCACTAGTGAAATTGAACTAGATACATGTTGTGCGGTGTGTGGGCGGTTGTTTCAAGACGGAGGCCATTTTTTCTTCAGATGTAAATGGGCCAAGCAGGTTTGGAGGGCGCCTGGTCTCGACAATGTCAGACAGGAACTAATGGGAGGTTCTTCACCTTTGGAAGTACTCGAGAAGGTTTTTGCCCTGCGAAACATGACGAAGCTCAGAGTTATCTGCCTGTTGTGGAAATGGTGGAGTGAACGGAACAATATTAGACACGGTGAACGGAAGACCCCTGCAGAGATGTTTGCCAGCCAGATGACGATCACTACTGTGGATTGGAACGAGTTCCATGCGAGGACACCAAAGGCGCCGTCAGTTGACCAAGGCAGATGGAAGCCGCCACCTCAGGACTGGATTATGATCAACCTGGATGCCTCTTTTCTCGCCACAAACAGACAGGGAGGTTGGGGCTGCATCGCCCAGGACATGCTTGGGGATGTCTTGTTTGCTGCAGCGGGACCCCTCGCTAACCTCTCTACGGCCACACATGCTGAAGCTTTGGCCCTCATGAAAGCCATAAACTTGGCAGAAAGTTTTGGTATGGGGCGTGTAATCTTCATGACGGATTATCTCCCTCTGAAACAAGCGATGGAAACCAACTTGTCTGATTGAAGCCAACTCGGGTGCCTCTTCCGCGAGTCCAAGTATTTGTTGCAGATGGGCTTCATTGAGTATAAAATCTTGTCTGAGCATCGCTCGTGTAATAAGCCAGCCCATCTGTTGGCTGGCCGTGGTGTAAGGATGGGCATTGGTAGTGACCATGTGTGGCTCACGAACCTCCCCCTTGATGTAATGGGTGCTATGGCCAACGATTTGGTCGAGCCCACTAGCTAATGGAATGCATGGTGTTCCAGATAAAAAAAGGATAAAAGCTCCTCGCAAAGCTGCCAATAGATGAACAAATTGTAGTGAAAAGTTTGTTGCAAGCTTTGACACTGATCTGGACGATTCTAAATCGCAAACCGGATACGTGTTTCTATTAAACGGTGGAGTTGTAAGTTGGTGCAGTTCTAAACAAAGCGTCGTGGCGGGATCTACATGCGAAGCGGAGTACATAGCTGCTTCGGAAACAGCAAATGAAGCAGTCTAGATGAAGGAGTTCATTTCCGATCTAGGTGTCATACCTAGTGCATGGGGCCCAATGAAGATCTTCTATGACAATATTGGTGCAATTGCCTTGGCAAAGGAATCCAGATTTCACAAGAGGACCAAGCACATCAAGAGACCCTTCAATTCCATCCGGGATCAAGTCCAGGTGGGAGACATAGAGATTTGCAAGATACATATGGATCTGAATGTTGCAGACCCGTTGACTAAGCCTCTTCCACGAGCAAAACATGATCAACACCAAGACTCCATGGCTGTTAGAATCATTACTGTGTAATCTAGATTATTGACTCTAGTGCAAGTGGGAGACTGAAGGAAATATGCCCTAGAGGCAATAATAAAGTTATTATTTATTTCCTCATATCATGATAAATGTTTATTATTCATGCTAGAATTGTAGTAACCGGAAACATGATACATATGTGAATACATAGACAAACATATTGTCACTAGTATGCCTCTACTAGACAAGCTCATTAATCAAAGATGGTTATGTTTCCTAACCATAGACATGAGTTGTCATTTGATTAACGGGATCACATCATTAGTAGAATGATGTGATTGACATGACCCATTCCGTTAGCTTAGCACTTGATCGTTTAGTATGTTGCTATTGCTTTCTTCATGACTTACACATGTTCCTACAACTATGAGATTATGCAACTCCCGTTTACCGGAGGAACACTTTGTGTGCTACCAAACATCACAACGTAGCTGGGTGATTATAAAGGAGCTCTACAGGTGTCTCCGAAGGTACATGTTGGGTTGGCGTATTTCGAGATTAGGATTCGTCACTCCAATTGTCGGAGAGGTATCTCTGGGGCCCTCTCGGTAATGCACATCACTATAAGCCTTGCAAGCAACGTAGATAATGAGTTAGTTACGGAATGAAGCATTACGTAACGAGTAAAGAGACTTGCCGGTAACGAGATTGAACTAGGTATTGAGATACCGATGATCGAATCTCGGGCAAGTAACATACCGATGACAAAGGGAACAACGTATGTTGTTATGCGGTTTGACCGATAAAGATCTTCGTAGAATATGTAGGAGCCAATATGAGCATCCAGGTTCTGCTATTGGTTATTGACCGGAAACAGTTCTAGGTCATGTCTACATAGTTCTCGAACCCGTAGGGTCCGCACGCTTAACGTTACGATGATAGTTTTATTATGAGTTTATAAGTTTTGATGTACCGAAGGTTGTTCGGAGTCCCGGATGTCATCACGGACATGATGAGGAGTCTTGAAATGGTCGAAACATAAAGATTGATATATTGGACGACTATATTCGGACACCGGAAGTGTTCCGGGTGATTTCGGAGAAAACCGGAGTGCCGGAGGGGTTACCGGAACCCCCCGGGGAAGTATTGGGCCTTAGTGGGCCTGAGGGGAGAGAGGGCAGCAGCCCAGGAGGTGGCGCGCTCCCTCCCATGGGGAGTCCGAATTGGACAAGGGGAGGGGGCATGGCCCCTCTTTCCCTCTCCCTCTCTTTCCTTCCCCCTTCCTCCTTCCTAGTTGGACTAGGAAATGGGAGTCCTACTCCCACTAGGAGGAGGACTCCCCCCTCCTTGGCGCGCCCCCTAGGGCCGGCCGGCCTCCCCCCTTGCTCCTTGATATACGGGGGCAGGGGGCACCTCTAGACACAAGTTGATCTTCGTGATCGTTCCTTAGCCGTGTGCGGTGCCCCCCTCCACCATATTCCACCTCGGTCATATCGTAGCGGTGCTTAGGCGAAGCCCTGCATCGGTAGAACATCATCATCGTCACCACGTTGTCGTGCTGACAGAACTCATCCCCGACACCCTGCTGGATCGGAGTCCGGGGATCGTCATCGAGCTGAACATGTGCTGAACTCGGAGGTGCCGTACGTTCGATACTTGGATCGGTCGGATCGTGAAGACGTACGACTACATCAACCGCGTTGTTATAACGCTTCCGCTTTCATTCTACGCGGGTACGTGGACAACACTCTCCCCTCTCGTTGCTATGCATCACCATGATCCTTGCGTGTGCGTAGGATTTTTTTGAAATTACTACGTTCCCCTTCAAACGCTTGTGTTCGGTCCAATGGTACTCAGCAGGTTATTTGGTGATGATCCTCCAGTTATTCGGTGAAAGCCATAGGTTATTTGGTGATATATAGTTGGAAGCCATATGTTATTGGGTGGAAGGCACATGTTATTCTCCAACTGAGTGGAGCTCTCAAGATCGGCCGACGTTGGACCGACTAGTGAGATGTGCGTCATGATTGTGGTGTCATCTTGCTGCGGTGGAGCGATCAATAGCATGAGTCGGGACTCAAGAAAGCCGTGATGTTATAACAATAGGAGTCCTTGTCTGAATGTAATAGTATTTGCTAAGGGCCCTATTACTGCGTGATATCGTGTTCCTTGCTGTCTCAAATGAGCCATAAAAGGGATTGAAATGTTATAGTGCTTACGCCACTCTAATTCACCATTTCACACTCGGTTTGCATGCTTGTGTTTGACGTGCGTGTTGATGTTTCAATATTCGTGCTCACTTGTAAGTTTTGATGAAATATTGGGCACACCTATTATTGATTTTATTTTGTGTGCCAGTTACTAGTCATTAAAGTGATATCAAATAACCTGTGCCAGTTACTTGGTTATCACACTAATTAATACCTACTGTTATTCCATGATGGTCACCAAATTATCTAGTGTTAGTAGTAAATTGTTTACGTAACAACTGGTTGTTTTGTCCGACAACAGTCACCAGGTTATCTGGGGATGATCGCATTCGTTGAAAGCCACCGGGTTATCCGGTGACAATTGCCCAGTTGTTTAGGTAACAACTGCTATGTTTGGTCAGGTTCGTCGATGAAAACCACCAGGTTATCCAGTGATAATTGTCAAGTTGCTTTGGCAACAACTAAAAGGTTTGCCTGATGATAACCCCAAGTTATTCAGTGATACTATTGGGTTATCCGACGATACCTGCTAAGTTGTTTAGGTAACAACTAATAGGTTTTCCTGGCTACCAGGTTTGCCCAATGAGAATCACTAGGTTATTCGTGGACAATCACTAGGTTATTCAGTGCAAGTCACTATGTTATCTGATGGTAGCTACCAAATTGTTCCGGTAACAACCACGAGGTTATCCCATGATAGTCACTAGGCTATCAACCGACAACTATTAACTTATGAGAATAAAAACAAAAATAGATCTTTATCAAAGAACCTTCTAATTGTTGCCTAACATCTTGGTAGCTATGATATGGTAAACTAACATATGACATTTTGAATACTTCTCATAGTATCTACTACCCCCATCCTGGTTCTATTAGTCCCCTTAGTATTTTGTGCCAAACTTTGACTTTAGATTTAACTAAGAAAATGTTAATGCATGTAACAAAAAAATCTCTCTCGAAACTATGTTCAAATACGAATTCAGGGATATAATTTTTGCTAACATGCATTATTATTTACTTAGTTAAATCCAATGTTGAGGATATCTCTTATCGTTATCGTCTCGATCAGCTAGGGATTAGAGATTAATTGAAAATCGGCCGATTAATCGATTTCATCGGTCAACTATTAATAGGATTTTTTTTTGCAAATCTCAGGTTCCCAACACCGAAATACGCTATATTGAACACCAAAACAATATTTGACGGAAGTGTTACCTTGATTCCTAGCCTTTGAATCCTCATATAATGACAACCCAAATAGGACAACATTACATATTGCGCAACAAGGTCCACAAAACATAAATAAACATACTTTTTGCAAACGTAGTGCTACAAATAGGTTTGATTTATCGGTAGATTCCTGATAAATCGCTTGTCAGAGCGATAAATCGGTCCAAAAGATAACCGGTGAAGATAAGGGATAATCTTATCGGTCACCCCCCCTGATTAGCGATAAATCGGAAGATTAATCACTGATTCAAAGATTTTTTGAACAGTGGTTAAATCTATGGTCAAAGTTTGACACAAAATACTACGTGGACCAATAAACCAGGACGAAGGTAGTAGCTAGCAAAGATCATCACATGCAAGGAGAAGTAAGGTAAAAGGGCCACACCGAGTGCCACATTTTGTGTAGTTGGAGAGGCTCCAACACCACTGATGAAATAAAGCATGGAAATGTACTCCTGGCAATTAATAATGTTCACTCATCCGCCTTACCAAGGATGGTGTCTCCTATATATCTTCCTCACCACTACTCTCTTATCTCCTAGCGATATATGCTAACAAAATCTCTTTGCGGTCATCACTAACTTGGCCAGGGTGGAAGAGAGGAATTTCATCAAACTACCTAAGGGTGCCTAAATAGTGCCCTGACATACCAAAAAGGTGAAGGTGATGAAGCAGACCAGGATGAGAATCATGATGAATCCTAGAATTTCTTTGTGCCCATTGTCAAACATGTCTTCCCAAATTATGTCATTGATGAAGTTGCTCGCTCCATGAAGAACTGGACTGGAGACTGGCGGACGGAGCATATTAGTCGTGACGGAGATGCAATATGATGATAGGAGGATTTTTCGGATCAATCACCGTTTTATACACATCATGCACTTTGTAGTTCCCTATTACTTAACATCTACATTAGACAATCATATTCGACAATCTTCTATTCAGATATTTGTTAGGCTTATACATTGTTGAACCAACTATCATATATAAACACATTCTAACATATTTAAGTGATGGATTACTTATTAAATGTGATTTTTTTCATATAGGTATGTTTTGCTTAGACTTAACGTAATTCATTAAGTTTACTAAATCATCCCTGACCAAATATTCCTTAAAAACGACATAGTGTGACTCTCATGTTGTTTGAATTGTATAACATTTAATTTTGAGAGTTAATATTATAATAATTACATGTTTACTACTATTAGGTATAATAGGAAACATACTTATTAATCTTGTAAATCAAAGATTGTAGCACCGAAGAGAACTAACTAAATTTGGTGAGAAAAAAATCTATAATGAATAACATGTAAAAATGTTTAGTATGCAACTTAAATTGTGACACCAGTGGGATGGGCGTCCTCATGAGACCAATTGCGACCGATCGTTAAGGGATGAAGATAGTGGGATGAGAAGGTGTGGTCGGGATCGAATTAGGATTCGGAATTCGAACTAATAGCAACTCCAATGCATGGGAGGTCCCGTGCATTGGTCAGCCGTTGGATATAGATAGAGATTCAGATGCATACATACAATTATTAGGTAGATCCATCGCCCTCATTTACTTTGTTTATATCAGATAGAAAAGAAGACTAAGCCCGACCACACAGGAACATCATGACGGCCTAGTTAGTCCAACACAATATTAAGGCTTACAAATCAAAATCAGTGGCTTAAATGTCTTTAGCCACAATATCTACTGGTTCCTCAAAGGCAGTTAAACACCAAAACACACTGAGATGGAATAGGAATATACCTGGTGAAGACGATGTTGACCGGTGGAAGAAGAGCCGTTGGACAGATTGGTAGGAAAATCGTGAACCTAGGAGAAGCATGAGAAAACGGATTAGAGAGTCTGATTTGCGGTACGAGAAGGGAACAACGCAGGGTAGTAAAACACAATGGTGGTGAAGGGAATACCGTAGGCAAGAGTCAGCTGCCTGCGGCCTTCGTGGTTTCCATGGTAAGATTCTCATTGCTGCGAGCAGTGATGAGGGCTATGAGAAAGAACGTGGAGGAGAGGAATGAATAAGATGAGTGCACAAGGAGAGGATAAGGGCATCACTAGTAGAAAACAGGGCATTTGTCACGGTTCGTAAGGACCTTTAGTCCCGGTTCATGAACCGGGACTAAAGGGTCGTTACTAATGCCTCCCCCCTTTAGTCCCGGTTCTAACACGAATCGGGACTAAAGGCCGCGGCCACGTGGAGCTCCACCTTTAATCCCGGTTGGTAACACCAACCGGGACTAAAGGAAATTTTATGATATTTTTTAATTTTTATGAATTTTTTTATTTTCAAATTTCTGAATTATTTTAACCTCTAATCTCTAATCACCACCCCTCATCACTGCTCAATTTATCCTCTAATCTCTAATCACCCCTCATCATTCCAAATCATCTAACTCCCCGAACGGTCACCCATCCTCCCACTCCCCCAGCATGATCACGCTTAACTTCCGAGTTCTATTCTCCCTCGTTTCCAAGTCTGCACTTGTTTTCCTGACAATAGTAAGATGTCAATCCTATTAACCCTCAGGAATTTTGCTTGAGCATGAAGTGACACATTTCATTGTTTGAGTTTGAACCTATTGTTTTAATAAACAATAATTATTTAGTAACACTAATATTTCTTGAATAATTAGTTTGACCATTGTTTGACCATTGTTTGACCACAGTTTGACCAGATTTGACCAAAATTCAAAATAACTCAAATAATTATTTAGTAACACTAATATTCTAGAATAATTAGTTTGACCATTGTTTGACCATTGTTTGACCACAGTTTGAAATTTTTTCGATTTTTTCCACTCTAGATCTTAAAAGCCCCGTAACTTTTTTCTGTTAGGTTTTTGAGGATTTTGAAAATGTTTAACGGGGTTCCCCCAGTTAAATTTGGATGTAACTTTTCGAGTAGATGATTTTTCATATAAAAAACCTTTTCATCCGAGTTCGTATGCAAAAGTTATGCCCATTTTATTAAATTCTAGAGAGATTTTGCAAATAAAGTCGAAATTCATATTTGTAAATTTTC
>NC_057795.1:653351753-653360129 GCF_018294505.1 Triticum aestivum | reverse complement strand
CGGTACTAATGCCTCAAACCCCATTAGTACTGGTTCGTGGCACCAACCGGGACTAAAGGTCTAACCTTTAGTCCCGGTTGGTGCCACAAACCGGGACTAATGGGCATCGCACCCTTTAGTCCCGGTTCGTGGCACCAACCGGGACTAAAAGGTCCAGACGAATCGGGACAAATGGCCCACGTGGCCCCTGGGCGCACGAACCGGGACTAATGCCCCCATTAGTCTCAGTTCTAGACTGAACCGGGACTAATGGGCTAACCCGGGGTGGACCAAAGCCCTCTTTTCTACTAGTGCATCTTGCCTGGTAGAGGCCTCGGCGGTGAGATTCACCGCGCGCACCATCGATGAACAGAGAACAATCAAGCTCTCAACGAACAACCACAAGGCATGTGTCTATCCTCGTGCGTGAGAGATCAACGTAGGGGAGAATTGGTTGTGGCGTTAGCCGCACTCTCCATGACCGGGCCGTAGCTAGGCCGTCTCTGGGCTGCACAGAGTTACATGTCCTTTAGACCTGAACAAAATAGAACGCCTGTTTTGCCGAGTGGGCCAAACCGCTCCTGCTCCTTTGGAACAAATCGTTGCAGCTCCTTTGGAAGAGCAGGAAGAAAGAACAGAATGTGCAGTGACAATTTGAAACCTTAAATACAATATATAGAATCTTAAGGCAATTGTTGTTATCTGAAGGGCAGAATGCGGCTTTAGTTATGAATTTAAGTTTTATCTTGTTGTAGGACCATTGAGCAGGTGATATCATGGGAAGAAAAGAATTCTCCTAAATTAGTGAACTAGTATAAAACCTTTCTGTCGATGTCTTGTATACGATAAATTTTTACAATTATTGAATGAACTATTAGTTGGACTATATTCACGTAGTGAAAAGGCAGGGGGAAAATATGAGCATAGAAAGCACACAATAAGTTTTGTCCAACATCAAACATCCCAGGTATAAAGCATACAACAACGCAAGGTAGCTTACAGGTGACAAACTTGCAAAGCCAACTAAAGTCTTAGCCTGATAGGAAACCAAGTCCATAGATTCCCTTTGCAGAAAGCAACCAAACAATATCAGGAGAAAAGCAAAGAACGAATGGCAGTGAAACATTAGTTTTAACTAGTGCTTCTTAAATTTGATTAGCTGACGAGTTCCTATCGATATTCAAACAAACACAAAAAACAATTTGAACGGCTAACCAAAGCAGCGAACTAACAGGAAGGCACATGCTATTTACCTTGTGAGGTAAATCAACAAAGGAGGAGGGCTTTTAGATCAGCAAGGCTAGCGGTAAATATAAGACATAAGAAGCCGCACACAGTATAAGAACAACAAGAGGACTTAGAGTAAGCAGCATGACCGAGCGGCATTTACAGTGGATAGAAATTGAGCAGGTGATATCATGGGAAGCAAAGAGCTAACGGCGATATTTACAACGCATGATACTTGATTTGTTTGAGGACCTAAATAGAGGAATGTTCATGACAATGTCTCGAAATACTTCCGCAGGTGTCAAAGCCCTGCCTTATAAAGTTACACAAAATAAATCCAGTGCTTGACGATCTCCGAACCCGATGGCCAGACCATTGATGTGGTGTAGTCGAGCTGAGAAGCTCTGTTCAGCAGGACACCCTTCCAGTGTAGGCTTCGCTTGATAAGCAAGCAGAACATAGAAGATACCCTAAGAAAGAAGACATATCACAATTATTATCATATACGGCGACATACCATCTATCATGGCTGCAGAATAAATAAAACCGTCCGTCTCATGTGGCTCTTCCTCCTATTTTTCCCGCATAGAGTTTTGATATCTTTATCTTTATCTTTACCTAATATCAAAGGACGGATCGGATCGTTTCTCCACTTTTTTCGTCCATCAAATTGTTTTTCGTATGTTCTCTATTTTATTCATCCGTCTTTTTATATTTTTCGTACTTACGGTATCTATTTATCTTTACCTAGGGAGTCGAACCCTGCCCGCGTAGAATGAGTACTCTAGAGTGAACCAGCCCACCTAGGTAGCCCGCTGTGTGAGAAAACAATGGAAGTCTTCCTTTTATATAGTAAACAAGTTTTGCCAAATCCAAGGGCGAAGAAATCCGCCCAGCTCCACAGGTCCCAGCTCCAGCTACTCCGATGGTTGTTTTCATGACGAAGTAGCAATACTTTTCACCTGCATTTATCATGAAGGAAAGGGACTCGCTGGTGGTCTGCTTGGCCATGCCATTATGGTGGTGCTGCGGGCATGTGCTTGGCTGAGCAACCTAAGGAGCTTCTGTGAGTAGGTACACATGCTTGTCTTCAAGAAAAGGGAGTTTGCGGTGATACAAGTAGTTCGATGCTGGAGTTGTACTACGAGTAATCAACATGACAGTGTGCGGCAAGTGCTTCAAACAATAAGGGGTTCTTCCCAGTACCATCTATGTCTTGATGTGGTGTCCTCCGGAGTTGTCAGGAACTCAGGTGCAGCTTCTCCCTGTCAACTATGTTGGCAGTATATGCAGCTTCTCCCTGCCCGGGTAAGGTACACCACTTCCTTTGGCGGTTCGGGCACAATAGCCACCCCTCCACATGAACATCGCGAAGCGAGGAACACTAGTAGAAAAAGGACCTCATATGAGACACATTAGTGCCGGTTCGATTTTGAGCCGGCACTAATGTGTCCATTAGTGCCGGTTCCAACAGCTAGCCGGCCGTTCTCATCAGTACCGGTTCGTGGCGAACCTTTAGTACCGGTTCGTGCCACGAACCAGTACTAAAGAGGGTGGTGGCAGGGTGTTGTCAGTCTGGGGCCCGTCCAGCACCTTTAGTACCGGTTCGTGCCACGAACCGGTACTAAAGGTCGACCTACATAAACCCTTCGTCCACCCGAGCTCGCTCTGTTCTTCCCCTTTCCCCTCTCCTCCTCTGTTCTTCCCCTCTTCCTTTCGAGCTCATCACACATTTTGCCCAAAATTTGTCAAGATTTGAAGGCCCCCATCCATTCAAATGATCACAAAGGTTAGCAACTTTGTCCTTTCAACTCTCATTGCTAGATTAACTCTTGCAATGCTTTGTATAGTTACTAATTTGGGAGGAATTATATTTGCTAGTATTTGATTTATATGCAATTTGAGGTCAAAAATAACACTTAGCTTGCATATGTAGGTGTGGTTTACTTAGTGCCTTCTAAATCTCCGTCGTAACCACCGTCGATCGCCCGCACCGTCCCGTCGCCGGCACCTCCTTGTGGTGAGGCTCTTGTTCATGAATGTTTTACATTACCAAATTGATGTTTATGTGATTTGGATATATAGTTAATCGTATAATTATCTTACCCGTACGTTGTTTGTTATACATAGTGCCATGATTTTGATATCCGTCCCCGTCGGCCCTCGTCCTTGTTATGATTCGGATGTGGTATATTCTCTTTTAAAACTAGTTGTTGCATTTCGTGTTTATAACAAATTATGCCCATCAAGTTGACAGAGATATTTTTATCTAGGAGGTATGTGAACCGGAAATTCCAACCGACCCTATTGTCGAGAGGTTAAATTTAGTTGAAAGAGAAAACGAGTATTTGAAAGAAAAATTGAAAAGAATTGAGGGGGAGAAGATGGAATTGGAGTTGCATGTTGCCGATGTCGTCGATGATCACAAGATCAAGATGGAGAAAATGAGGTTGAAGATTAGAAAGATTAAAAAATATGCCATTGATAGTGTGGCTTGGTATCATTATGATGTTGGATCAATTGTTATCTTAGTTGTGATCTTCATCGCATTTGTTGTTGCATTTAAATTCTTTAGCTAGAGAGTTATTTGTATGTTGCATTTAATTAAGTGATGTATATGAACTTTATGAATGAACTTTATGTATGAACTTGTATTAATTTAGTCTATTCGGTGTTGTGTAATGAAGATGAGCCGACAATGGATGTATGATGACTGATGCTCTCCCGAGTTCATTAATGGCGTGCATACTTTTCTGCTTGCCGCTGAGGCAAACAAGCGGGCGGATGGTTTTATGCCTTGTCCATGTGCTGGCTATAAGAATGGTCACAGTTACTCTACGTCAAGAACCATTCACGTCCACCTATTTGAGTCTGGTTTCATGCCCCACTATAATGTTTGGACCAAGCACAGAGAAATAGGGGTTATGATGGAAGACAATGAAGAAGAAGAGGACGGCGACGGCTATCCTGGCCATGGGTTCCCTGAATACGATGATACAACAATGGGGGAAGAAGCTGAGCCGGCATTGCGGGAAGAAGCTGAAGAAGAGGCATCAGATGAGCCCGCTGATGATCTAGGTCGGGCCATTGCCGATGCAAAGAGAAACTGCGCAAGTGATCTGGAGAGGACGGAGTTGCAGCGCATGTTAGAGGATCACAAGAAATTGTTGTACCCGAATTGCGAAGCTGACAAAAAAAAGTTGGGCACCACACTTAAATTGCTGCAATGGAAGGCAGAGAATGGTGTATCTGATAAGGGATTTGGAAAGTTGTTGGTAATGATAAAGAATATGCTTCCAAAGGACAACGAATTGCCCGAGAGTACGTATGAAGCAAAGAAGGCCGTCTGCCCTCTAGTGTTAGAGGTGCAAAAGATACATGCATGCCCTAATGACTGCATCCTCTACCGCGGTGAGTACGACAATTTGAATGCTTGCCCGGTATGCGGTGCATTACGTTATAAGATCAGTCGTCATGACCCTGGTGATGTCGAGGGCGAGCGCCCCAGGAAGAAGATTCCTGCCAAGGTGATGTGGTATGCTCCTATAATACCACGGTTGAAACATTTTTTCCAAAACAAAGAGCATGCGAAGGCGATGCGGTGGCACGCAGAAGACCGTAAGAAAGACGGAAAGTTGAGAGTACCCGCTGACGGTTCGCAGTGGAGAAAAATCGAGAGAAAGTACTGGGAGGAGTTTGCAGGTGACCCAAGGAACGTATGGTTTGGTCTAAGCGCAGATGGCATTAATCCTTTTGGGGAGCAGAGCAGCAACCATAGCACGTGGCCTGTGACTCTATGTTTGTATAACCTTCCTCCTTGGTTGTGCATGAAGCGGAAGTTCATTATGATGCCAGTGCTCATCCAAGGCCCTAACCAACCCGGCAACGACATTGATGTGTACCTAAGGCCATTAGTTGAAGAAGTATTACAGCTATGGAATGGAACATGTGTACGTGCGTGGGATGAGCACGGACAGGAAGAATTTGACCTAAAGGCGTTGCTGTTCGTGACCATCAATGATTGGCCTGCTCTCAGTAACCTTTCAGGACAGACAAACAAGGGATACCGCGGATGCACACACTGTTTGGATGATACCGACAGTATATATTTGGATAGTTGTAGGAAGAATGTGTACCTGGGACATCGTAGATTTCTTCCGACAAGGCATCCCGTAAGAAAGAAAGGCAAGCATTTCAAAGGTGAGGCGGATCACCGGACGAAGCCTCGCCACCGTACTGGTGCTGATGTACATGATATGGTCAAGGATTTGGAGGTAATCTTTCAAAAGGCTCTTGGCGGAAAACCTATTCCGAAGGACGCTGACAGACGTGCACCCATGTGGAAGAAGAAATCTATATTTTGGAACCTACCATATTGGAAAGACCTAGAGGTCCGCTCCGCAATCGACGTGATGCACTTGACGAAGAATCTTTGCGTGACCCAGCTTGGCTTTTTGGGCGTGTATGGGAAGACAAAAGATACACCAGAGGCACGGGAGGACCAGCAACGTATGCACGGAAAAGACGACATACATCAGGGTCAGGCCAGCTATGCTCTTACCAAAGAAGAGAAGGAAATCTTCTTCGAATGCCTGCTCAGCATGAAGGTACCGTCTGGCTTCTCGTCGAATATAAAGGGAATAATAAATATGGCAGAGAAAAAGTTTCAGAACCTAAAGTCTCATGACTGCCATGTGATTATGAAGCAACTCCTTCCGGTTGCATTGAGGGGGCTTCTACCGGAAAATGTTCGATTAGCCATTGTGAAGCTATATGCATTCCTCAATGCAATCTCTCAGAAGGTAATCGATCCAGAAATCATACCAAGGTTACAGAATGATTTTGTGCAATGTCTTGTCAGTTTCGAGTTGGTGTTCCCACCATCCTTCTTCAACATCATGACGCACGTCCTAGTTCACCTTTATGAAGAGATTAACATTTTGGGTCCTGTATTTCTACACAATATGTTCCCCTTTGAAAGGTTCATGGGAGTCTTGAAGAAATATGTTCATAACCGTGCTAGGCCAGAAGGAAGCATCTCGAAGGGCCATGAAAATGGGGAGGTCATTGAGTTTTGTATTGACTTCATTCCTGACCTTAAGCCGATTGGTGTTCCTGAATCGTGACATAAGGGCAGACTGGAAGGAAAAAGCACTCTAGGAGGGCATCAAATAATATGTATGGACGGGCATTCTTTCACTGAAGCACACTACACAGTTCTACAGAATTCCGCCTTGGTGGCACCATATATGGAGGAACACAAGAATTTTCTACAGTCCAAACACCCGGAGAAGTCTGACGACTGGATTACACGCGAACAAACGAGGACTTTCGCCGGTTGGTTTCAGAAACGTGCCCTGAATGATGTCGATATTCAAAATGACCTGTACTCGCTGTCCCAGTTATCATCTTCGAATATAATGACTTTCAAAGGGTACCAGATAAATGGGAATACATTTTACACGATCGCCCAAGATAAGAAGAGCACCAACCAAAACAGTGGTGTCCGCTTTGATGCAACAACCAACACGGGAAAGGAAACATATTATGGTTACATAGAGGACATATGGGAACTTAACTATGGATTAGGTGATTTGAAGGTCCCTTTCTTTTGGTGCAAATGGGTCAATATGACACGAGGCGGGGTAACGGAAGACCCACGGTACGGAATGACAATAGTGGATCTCAACAATCTTGCGTATGCGGATGAACCATTCGTCCTAGCCAATGATGTGGCGCATGTTTTTTATGTGAAAGACATGTCTACCAGGCCGAGAAAAAGAAAAGATAAGGAAGCGAATGGATCACACGACGAGCCAAAGCGCCACATAGTTCTTTCAGGAAAAAGAAACATCGTGGGAGTGGATGACAAGATAGACATGTCAGAAGATTATGAAAAGTTTGATGAAATTGCTCCATTCACAGTGAATATTGACCCGAGCATCCAGTTAAATGATGAAGATTTTGCATGGCTATGGCGCAAAGGGACAGACACGAAGAAAAAGTTTCACACCCAAAGATCTGGGATGTGATCGGCTTCACTATCATCACTTTCTTCTGTGTTTCACACCCAGGAGGGAATGTCTGTAATAGTTAGGGTAGTTATGTGTTTTGGCATTTGAAACGCGAAGAAATTTTATGTGCAAACAAATTCTTTTCATGCATTTACTGATTTTTTCCAGCTAAATGACCCTGAAATTGAAAAGCATTTCAAATGAACTCAGAAAAGGTTGAAAGTTGGCATGGTATCATAATTTCATACAAATAGCACGTGCAAAAAAGTAGAGAGGGTTACGGCAAAAACTGGATGCACTTCATGTACAAAATCGACAATCTCTTTCGAAGTATCAGGGTTTCCGACGAAAACTGAACTGTTACAAAGGCATTTCAGTTTTTAAATAACCTAAGCATTACCAAATTGAATATAATGATAAACCACACTAATATTAAACATAAGAAAAAAGAATCACTGATAAAACTTTTTTCAAAGTTAAGTTATTCACAAACTAGTGAATCACACAAATTTCAAATAATTCAAAATTTAAACTATTCAAATTTGAAAACTACCGGCACTAATAGAAAGTTTGTAATTTTTTGTACCTAAAGCAAAAATATTCACAAAGAAACTCTAAATAGAGCAAAAAACAACTCAAAAATAAATAAAGTGAAAAAAATAAGAAAATAAAAAAGCCCGCCTATTGGGCCAAAGCGGCCTGCATACGACTAGGAACACAACCTTTTGTTGGGCCAGGATGCAGGCCCGCAAAGGACCAGTAGGCCCACTGGGCGAAGAGGACAGGTAGGCCAAGTAGGCCTGCTTAGGAGAGGAGCTGGAGAGAGCTACCGCACTGGGGCTTATAAACCAGTGCGGTAGCCCCTCGACTAGCGAGGTGGGACTAAACTTGCGCACTGCCTGGAGCCAGCGCACCCCCTTTAGTACCGGGTCGTGGCTCCAACCGGTACTAAAGACCCTCCCCCCCTTTAGTACCGGTTGGTGCTACGACCCGGTACTAAAGGGGGTGCGCTTCCCGTCGCTTGGCCTGACCAAAACAGACCTTTAGTACCGGGTCGTGGCTCCAACTGGTACTAAAGGTCCATCCTACATATACAACACTTGAAAAAAATTCAGTTTCCCTCTGTTTCCTCCCTCCATCGCGCCGCCCTGCCCCG
>NC_057795.1:653345754-653351374 GCF_018294505.1 Triticum aestivum | reverse complement strand
GCCCCGTAATCGCCGCCCCGTCGTCGCCTCGCCGGTGACCTCGCCCCGGCCGCCATGTCCACACACACACACTACACACACACACACACACTAGTTTGTTTGTTATAAAATTTTCTATTTTTTAGTTATAGAAATGTTAGAAATTATTCTGTTTTTTAGTTATATAAATATTAGAAATGTTAGTTATATAGAATTGTTATAAATGTTTTCTGTTTTTTAGTTATAGAAATATTTATAGAAATGTTAGCAATTTTTCTGTTTTTTAGTTATATAAATATTAGAATTGTTATGGAAATGTTAGTTATATAATCAGGAAATTTTAGAATTAGTTTTAGTTAGATGAATTAGATTAATGTCAAATTGTTAGAATTTGCATATATATAGAATTTTAGTTATCACAATCCAATCATTTAAAAAATGTTTCTTTTTGCGGGCATATAGTATTTGTTCTCGACGATATGCCCGGCCCGCATCCTCGTCGTTGACCCGTTCGCAATGACGTCCTGCTTCAGGGGACCCATGTCCGGGAGTGGGCTCCGCCGGGCTGGCACTAGGAGGTGCTACCTGGAGGGGCGCGCCGCTTGGTGAGGAACCCGACCTCGGGTCCCGTCGTCGACCCTGATCTTCTTTGGTGGCGTTCGCGTGGGCCACATTCGGTGCAGAGGCAGCCGGCCCCGCCGGAGGTGGTGCGTCGCCGTGTCAGGGAGGAAGATGAGCACGTCCATCGCTACATGCCTGCTATGGACGACGTCAGGTTCTCCACTACTTGGCGGGTTATTTGGGCAGATGACCGGAGATATGATCCTGTGATGGTTCCTTCTCTTTGGGTGTGCACCGCCCGCGCCCCAGGAACCGCGAGTGGCGCCCTAGATTCTTCTGTAGTACTCGATCTTTATTAGGTACCTAGCCAGTGATGTATTCAATATATAATATTCGAGACGATGTATTCGAGATTATATATATTAAGACGATGATGTATTCGAGATTATATATTCGAGATGATGTATTCGAGATTCAGTTTTTCCTTATTGATTAATTGCATCCATGCATTGTAATTTGAATACTAAATTGTTTTATATTTCTTCTGTATTAGTAAAGTAAAAGCTATGGCGGACAATACCGACAGAGATAGAGAAGAGGAATTGTTCGACATCATACGCAACCCTCACAGGCTAGATGATCTGAATGAAGCAGATGATGGCTCCCAATATCTGAACAATACCGGAGAGGGTGATGAAAAGATATTCGATCTCGACGACCGAGCTGATGAAGTCATGAACTATGATTATGATTATGATGACACAGACAATGTTTGTGATGACACAGACAATGCTGATCTTCAAATAACAAAGACTACCGGCGAGGTATATTTATATAAGCATGCATCATGGTGATCATCACATGTTTTTTTATTGAAGAAATATTAACAAATCGATCTTTCTTCTTTCAGCCCTCCGGATCGAGCAAATATGCTTCTACAAACAGCAAGACAAAGCGAGGCCCGGGCAGAATGTTGAAGGATGGTGTAAAGTACCACATCGAATCCATCAAACTTAGTGGCGAACCCCTCACGCCTAAGAACGTTGCGGACAAGTGGACTCGTCAGTGCGGAGTTCTTGTGAAGGACAAACTCCCGATCTCCATTCAAGAATCGAAAGAGCCAAAGACTAAACGTCCAGGTGTTACTTGGGTCGACGGCAGATCCAAATAAGACCTTTTTGAAATCTCTGATGGAACATTTCATCCTACCAGATCATTTCACTGAAGCAGATGTGAAGAAAGTCAAGGCCGCTGCTCTTAAGAAGATGGCAATTGCATTCAACACCCACAAGAAAACTGTATGGGCCAACTACCTCGCTAATGAAAGGAAGACTCCAGATTTGAAGGGAACACTGGAGAAGCAAAGAGAGCACTGGGACGATTTTGTGACCTTCAAGGATTCAGAATTATCTAAGGAACGGTCGATGAAAAACAAGGCAAAATGCCGCAAGAAAGATGCAGTTCCGTAGGCTGGGTCCAGGTGGCTACGCGGTGGGATTGCCTAAGTGGGATAAGTCTGAGCAAGAGATGGAGGATGCAGGGGTCACTCCAGTTACTAGGAACTGGCCCCCCAGGTGCCGAACTTGGTTCTATGCGCATGGGGGAGCGTTGGACCTGAAGACAGGCGAAGTTTCACGGAAGGCAAGTCTAAAAGGAGCCGAACAAAAGATAATTGACGCAATAGAAGAAGCTCGAAGGAGGGAGTTCACGCCAACAGAGAGAACGACGAGCTTACGCGCGCCCTGGGAAATCCTGAACACCCGGGAAGAACACGAGGCAAGGGCGTTATTCCCTGGTATGAGGGCTTTTCGGACTGGAATGATGACTACAGGTCCCGTGCAAGAAAGAAGATGGAGGAGGAGAAGAAGAGGAAGTTGGAGGAGGAGCAGAGGAAGCAGGACGCAGAACGCCTTCAAGGCCTAGAAGCAAGGCACGCGGACCTGGCACTCAAATTCCAGCAGCAGCAGCAGCAGATCGACTCACTTAGCCAGGAAAGGGGGTCTCAGCAGTGGCAGCAGCAAGCGGATGATCGTCCAGCATTGGATAGCACCGTCCCATCCATGCCGAGAAGCAGCGTTGGTGCTGCCCCAGGCGACACACTGCTAGATACATACCCTATGGATGACATCATAGAGAACACTAAATGTGAGCTATGCTCCAAAATGAAGAACATATCCATGAAGGTGGCGGACGGCGTTGCTTTTCGAGTTACCCCCAAAGCGACCTACCATTGCATCCCGATTCTAGAGGGCTATGCTCGTGTCATGGTTGATGAAGTGGTGGACCCATATTCGGGGCTAACACTTGACATTCCTGGAGGTGAAGACGAGCGCACACTGGGAGAGGCCATACATCGTATCATCCTATGGAGAAAGGATTGCATCATCTTTCGAAGTCAACCGACATCGCGTCGTCTGCCGACTCCTCCTCGAAGTCCGCCACCGAGTAAGCAGACTCCCGCTCCTCCAAGTCCCCGAATGCGTGAGCTGACTCCTCCGGTTTCAAGTCCGGCACAGCGTCATGCCACTTCTCCAATTTCAAGTCCGGCACCGTGTCAGGCCACACCTCCTGCTTCAAGTCCGGCACATCGTCAGGCCACTTCTCCTGGTCCAACTCCACGTCAGCCATCTCCACCGTCTCAGCAATCGCAGAAGAGACATGCCGCAACTTTGGTGCGTAGCGGTACGAGTTGAGGTAGTTCAGGAAGTACAGGCGGAGACAAGCGATATAAATATGGTCCAAGCCTCGCTCCTCTTCTTCAGAGGCCTTACGACATGACTAAGGAGCAAAACACAGCCATAGTGCAAGCCCAAGTGGACGCCCATTTTGGACCGAAACCGGCACCGCCGCCAAAGGAGAAAGTGCCTGAGAAAGTAATTGACCACTTCATTCTTATGGCTAGAGAACCAGCTCCCAAGCCTGTTGACTCGGACTATGAGCGCCAAATCAGGAAGGCACATCGAGCACGACTACAGAAGGAAGCGAGCTCAAGCTCGAGCCAACAAGAAGCTAGCAAAAAATGCGGGAAAACCGTTCCCCAGTTGGGAGAACAGGCGGCGCAAGCGATCCCCCCGCTTGTTGTGCCAACAACACATGAGAGGAGTAGTACGCGCGCCAAATATTATTATGGGCAAACCGTTAGCGTTCCCCAGCATGGCGATGTGATAATAACAGAGGATCATATAATGCAGGCTCAAATGCTCAATATCTCTGTTGGACAACTCCTCGAAATCGAGCCCATGCCTACGCTTAAAGAATCAGAAATAGCATGGCAATATGTCCGGGGCAAACCTTTGGTCCATCCAGACAAGGTCAAGGACCTCCCAACGAGAATGTATCAATTGCATCAATGGTACATGAACATTACCAAGATTTCCAATCAAGAGTCCCTCATGGTGAATGTCAAGCATGAGCATTATTACCATGAGAAAGCTCTGATCGTTGAGTATCCAGAACTATTTCAGTTATACAATCAAGACGCACTCGACAAGTCTATCGTTAGTTGCTATTGTCTGTAAGTGATTTCTTTCTGTAATTTAAGTCTCAAGCTAGTTATGTAGTGATAATTTTGATCAATCATTACATGTAATTATCCTCACTATATTCTTTTTCTGTGGTATTATATGCAGGATGAAGATGTATGAAATGAAAAAAGCTGGACGCAATGGCATTGGGTTCATTGACCCAAATACCATTAATCAGGACATATGGCAGATTGAACATTGTCAAGATGCTGTAGAGGAAAGCATGCTAGAGTTCTTGAAGCGCCTCAATAGCAGTGAAGATATACTACTTCCTTACAACTTCCCAGGAGTCACACTGTCTTGTACTACAAATTCTGTTTTTGCTTACTAGCTAGCTAGATGTTAATAATTAAGTGTATACGGTTTACGATAGTTGATTAATTTTATGCACATGCCCGCTTAATTAAGACATGCAAACGTGTGCGTATGCAGTTGACACTGGGTCTTGTTAGACATTAAAGTTGAGAAAGGAAAAGTTGAATTACTAGACTCACTAACTAAAGAAGATAAAGACTACACCATCGTGAAGGGGATAGTCAACAGGTAATTTCAATCATTATTAACTATATCTCGGCCTATTAATTATTAGTTCGTCATTTCCTGATATGAACTATTTAATAACCCCTTTATTAATTTTCTTTGCTGGCGGGCAGGGCATGGGCAAAGTTCATCAAGGTGACTCGAGGCACGTGGCCAAAAAAGTTGTTTTGGCATCAACCTAAGGTAAGTAATTAAGTAGTACTAGCTAGCTACCATCTCTTTAATTCTTGTTTCAATATCATTAATTAATTATCATGCTTGATTAATCATTATCTGATTCAATTCCATTCTCGTAAAGGCCCTGAGGCAGGCGTCGGGGAATAATCTGTGTGCATACTACGTTTGCGAGAACATTCGCATGATGACGTGCGAAAGGAGCAGATTTGATAGATAGGACTAGGTACGTTTGTCAGAACACTATTCACACCATTATCGATATTTAGTCACGCAACTAACACACATGCATATATTGATCTCCTTCTTAACAGTTCAGATCGGTGCGGGATAAACTCCTACCGTCGGACCGCATACTAGCACTTCAAGAGGAAATAGCCGTATTTTTGCTCGACCAGGTCATAGATCCCAAAGGAAAATACTATTACCCGCTACCGCCCCCATGAACCACTTGTCATCATGCTCCGGAGGCACCAAAGGCAGCATATATATGTAGGAGAAATTGTGGATATGTATATAGATGTGTATGTGTGAATAATTAATGGTGTTGGTTTGTGAGACATTCGATGATATATATATATATATATATATATATATATATATATATATATATATATATATATATATATATAGAGGGTGGGTCTATTATGATAACACCCTTAAGACCTTATTCTGCACACCAAAAAAGCTTATTTTGCTAACACTTGTGTACTACTCGATTCATCTAACTCGGGCCGCACAGAAACACCAGAAAAACTGCCTCCACCCACTCCCTACACCTCCTTCCTCCAGCCGGGGCAGCGCCCAACCCCATCCCGCCCCACCTCCCTCCCCCGGCGGCA
>NC_057795.1:653341749-653345233 GCF_018294505.1 Triticum aestivum | reverse complement strand
GCCACCATCCCACGAGCCACCAACCACCCTCCCCACCTTCTCCGGTGAGGCCCGCCCCACCTGAGCCGTCGTCCCACCGTCCCACCTTCTCCGGCGGGATCCGCCTCCCACCCCTGCCCAGACACCTAACCCGACCGCGCGACCGCCAGATCCGGTGGGATCCTTCCTCCCGTGCTTGCCCGGCGACGCGTGCATCGCAAACAGAGGCGAGGTGCCCCCTCACCCCGCCCCCCGCGCGCCCTCCCCGCGACGGCACGCCCTGGTGGTCGCCAAATCTGGGCCAGGAGCGCCTACCCCCGTCCCGAGATTCAGCTCCTCTGGCTGCATGGCGCAGGTCCCCCATTCCCCGGGCGAGCTCTCGTGCTCCCCTTCCCGCCGGCGATCTCTACTGCTTCCCACCCCCTCCGACGAGCTCTCCTGCCTCCCCTCCCCTCTAGCAAGTTGGCCTGAAGATGGTCGAGGCTCCTGATGCAGTTCGTTTCATGGATTGTGTTGTGCAGTGTGTGTGGCGTGCAGCTCGGAGCGAGTGGGCATGCAGCTCAGAGCCAGCAAGGATATTCCCATGTGTTGGCCGTAGCGTGCGCCCCTTCCTAGCATGCTGACGGTCAGGCCGCATTTGCTTGCGATAGTGGCTTCGGACCATGGACACAACCGGATGCAAGACCCTGCATCCCACATCGCCACCCTTCGACTTCTTCGTCGCAACAAGGCGTGCTGTGAGAAAGCGTGTGAGAGTGTAGCTTGCCGTTGAGGATGCAGTCCGTCGTCTCGGCCAGGTGATGCTCCTTGTTTGTTCCCCACTAACGAACAAGAAAACACACGAGCATCGATGTTGTAGTTTACTTTTTTTATATTGGGAGGAAAGATTCAGTGCAGTTCGGCCAACCGGCGTTGTGAAGAACAGCCAACGATGGCGTGCAGTTTGACAAAAATAAATTCACCCGTGGTCGGTGGTGTGGCCACTGCATTTCGTCGGCGAGCCGCTAGCGGCTGGAGCAGCACAGACGTGCAATTCGCTTTTTGTTTTTTGGCCGAGGATGCAGTGCCTTTACTTTTTGCAGTCGTTCACTCGTGTGCCATGGGGTTCACATGTAATTATTTCTTTGAAAACTCAAAATTCTCCTTATTTTGTTTCTAAAAAGGAAGTACATTTTGCACTAGCAATCCGCTGAGCTGGAGCTGAAGGTCAATGGCCGCCCCATGCAGTTAAGAAAACACTTGTTTTTGCTGCTCTTTTTGAAGCTCGTTTTGATATTTATTTGCAGCTCGTTGAATTTCATTTTGCTGTTCACTGTCAGATCCATGGCGCTGGCCGTGCTTTCTCCTACTGCTCTGTGTGAGGTGAGGATGGGTTCTCTGTTGGCAAGGTAATGCATTTTTCAGTATGGTTTGCAGTTCCATCAGTGTGGTCGTGCGGCACGCGGGCGTGGGTTTGCAATGTGGTTCTCATCTACGTGCAGCCCAAGATGATGGCCATATCCGCTGGGGCTTTTGTATTCGTGTGTTTATATTGTACTCCCATGGACATCATCCCGTATTTGTGTGAGTATTTGTTTGCCTAATGGCCCATAGCCAGCTCCACCATAGGGCATCTAACTCTGTATGTTCCCAATGCAGTTCGGCGGGCGAGCATGTTCTGTGCAGTGCATTTGGCATGTTCTTGCATTTTGTAGTGTTTTCATTTGGCAGCTTTTGTTGCAGCTCACTCAATATTTGTTTGCAGTTCATTGCGGGACTCCATGGCGCTGGTCGCGCTGCTCCTTTTCTTGTTGCTATGTCTGAGGCGAGGACGGGCTCTGCCGCACCGGGAACCAGGGTGTTCGCGACACCGGCGAAGACGGCGTGGTGGTTCCCTTCTTCCCCAACAACAGAAGTTGCGGTGTGGCTATGCAATTGTTGAAGTTCAGGAATATGTTTGGTGTCTTTTCAGATTTCGTTTGGGCGCAACACTGCAGTTCGCATGGGTCTTCACAACGGTGCGGATGGGTGTGCAGTAGGGTGCTTGCAGTGCGATGGCGCGATGCTCACGGTCTTGAATAAATTTGTTTGATGCGATGGTGCGATGGTGCAATTTGTTTCATGTGTTCTAAAATTTAGTCGACTACGTCAACACCTGCAGTGCGTTTGTTTCGCGGATGTGGTTCAGTTTTTAGAGTGATGATGTTCACTTGCGCCCAACATGAAAGTGTTAAAAATTAGTGAAACAATAAAATAGTAATGTGGTTCACTTTGATATATGCCGCGGCTCACTTGGCCTAGGCTCTGCGGTCCACTCTCGTTCGTAAAAGAAAGTAAAAAAAAACAACAAAAACTCGTGTGAGAAAATTTACATCCGACAAAAAAATCATGACGTTCACTTTCCCGTTTGATGCAGTGCGGTTTTTAGTTTAAAACCAGTGCGGTTTTCTTCCTTGTCTTCGAAAATTTACGTCCCACAAAAAAGAAATCATGCAGTTCGCTTGACTGTCTGATGCATTGCGATTGTGTGGTTTTCTTCCTCGTCTTCAAAAATTAACGTCCCACAAAAAGGAAACCATGCAGTTCTCTTACCCATGCGATGCAGTGCGGTTTTTCATCCGTTGCAGTGCGGTTTTCAGTCGGATGAAGTACCCACGTCGATTTGGGTGTCGCGAAAAACAGAGTGTCCGCTTTTCGGTAAAATCGAAACTGCTCTTAAACCGTAAGGAATTAGAGAGAGCATTCTACATGAAAAAGTTGCGTCTCGTCGATATCTTTCCAAAGGCGTATGATTTGAATCATTTCGACCAGCCGTTCATAAAAATTTCGCGAAAAAACAGCCGTTGCCTCTCGAAGTCAGCCGCACGATTTTCAAAATTAACTAAAAACCGTAAGGAATCTCAAAACCATTTCAACATATGAAAGTTGTGCCTTGTCCCTAGCTTTCCAACGGCATATCATACGCCTAGTTTTGACAAACGGTTCAAAAACTGGAGCGAAAACAGTACCGAAAATTTCAAAAAATTTGAAAAACAGAGTTTCGCGATTTAGTAAATTTGAAACTGCTCTTAAACCGTGACGAATTAGAAAACATAATAGATATGAAAAAGATGCGCCTTGACGATATCTTTCCAACGGCATATCATTTGCTTTATTCCGATGAGCAGTTTAGAAAAAATCACGAAAATACGTTCGCTGCCACTCGTCATCCGCCGCGCCTTTTTTGAAACTTCTCTTAAACCGCGAGGAATCTCGAAAAGTGTTCAATATAGCGAAGTTACGCCTAATCCATAGCTTTTCAACGGTATATTATACGACTCATTCCGATAAACAATCAAAAAATTAGATCGAAAACAGTACCAAAAAAACAACACGCGCAGTATTTTCCGACGAGAAGTTCAGTAGTCTCTACTATAGTGCTCGTCGTCAAAATGATGCAGTGCGCTTCTGTTGAGCGTGCAGTCCAGAAGTGGTGTGCAGAATAGTTATTCTGCTAATATTAGCAGAATAGACCGTCTGTATGTAT
>NC_057795.1:653325416-653341398 GCF_018294505.1 Triticum aestivum | reverse complement strand
TTTGTAGTATCGTGAAATAACAGCAAACAAAAAAATTGAATGGAAAATAAATCAACCCCCCCCCAAATATTTAGTACCGGTTGGTGTTACCAACCGGTACTAATGCCCTACGCGCACCCCGGGCCTGGCTCGTGCCACGTGGTGGCACTTTAGTGCCGGTTCGTGACGAACCTCAGGACTGGATTATGATCAACCTGGATGCCTCTTTTCTCGCCACAAACAGACAGGGAGGTTGGGGCTGCATCGCCCAGGTCATGCTTGGGGATGTCTTGTTTGCTGCAGCGGGACCCCTCGCTAACCTCTCTACGGCCACACATGCTGAAGCTTTGGCCCTCATGAAAGCCATAAACTTGGCAGAAAGTTTTGGTATGGGGCGTGTAATCTTCATGACGGATTATCTCCCTCTGAAACAAGCGATGGAAACCAACTTGTCTGATTGAAGCCAACTCGGGTGCCTCTTCCGTGAGTCCAAGTATTTGTTGCAGATGGGCTTCATTGAGTATAAAATCTTGTCTGAGCATCGCTCGTGTAATAAGCCAGCCCATCTGTTGGCTGGCCGTGGTGTAAGGATGGGCATTGGTAGTGACCATGTGTGGCTCACGAGCCTCCCCCTTGATGTAATGGGTGCTATGGCCAACGATTTGGTCGAGCCCACTAGCTAATGGAATGCATGGTGTTCCAGATAAAAAAAGGATAAAAGCTCCTCGCAAAGCTGCCAATAGATGAACAAATTGTAGTGAAAAGTTTGTTGCAAGCTTTGACACTGATCTGGACGATTCTAAATCGCAAACCGGATACGTGTTTCTATTAAACGGTGGATCTGTAAGTTGGTGCAGTTCTAAACAAAGCGTCGTGGCGGGATCTACATGCGAAGCGGAGTACATAGCTGCTTCGGAAACAGCAAATGAAGGAGTCTGGATGAAGGAGTTCATTTCCGATCTAGGTGTCATACCTAGTGCATGGGGCCCAATGAAGATCTTCTATGACAATATTGGTGCAATTGCCTTGGCAAAGGAATCCAGATTTCACAAGAGGACCAAGCACATCAAGAGACCCTTTAATTCCATCCGGGATCAAGTCCAGGTGGGAGACATAGAGATTTGCAAGATACATACGGATCTGAATGTTGCAGACCCGTTGACTAAGCCTCTTCCACGAGCAAAACATGATCAGCACCAAGACTCCATGGGCGTTAGAATCATTACTGTGTAATCTAGATTATTGACTCTAGTGCAAGTGGGAGACTGAAGGAAATATGCCCTAGAGGCAATAATAAAGTTATTATTTATTTCCTCATATCATGATAAATGTTTATTATTCATGCTAGAATTGTATTAACCGGAAACATGATACATATGTGAATACATAGACAAACATATTGTCACTAGTATGCCTCTACTAGACTAGCTCATTAATCAAAGATGGTTATGTTTCCTAACCATAGACATGAGTTGTCATTTGATTAACGGGATCACATCATTAGTAGAATGATGTGATTGACATGACCCATTCCGTTAGCTTAGCACTTGATCGTTTAGTATGTTGCTATTGCTTTCTTCATGACTTACACATGTTCCTACAACTATGAGATTATGCAACTCCCGTTTATCGGAGGAACACTTTGTGTGCTACCAAACATCACAACGTAGCTGGGTGATTATAAAGGAGCTCTACAGGTGTCTCCGAAGGTACATGTTGGGTTGGCGTATTTCGAGATTAGGATTCATCACTCCAATTGTCGGAGAGGTATCTCTGGGGCCCTCTCGGTAATGCACATCACTATAAGCCTTGCAAACAACGTAGCTAATGAGTTAGTTACGGAATGTAGCATTACGTAATGAGTAAAGAGACTTGCCGGTAACGAGATTGAACTAGGTATTGAGATACCGATGATCGAATCTCGGGCAAGTAACATACCGATGACAAAGGGAACAACGTATGTTGTTATGCGGTTTGACCGATAAAGATCTTTGTAGAATATGTAGGAGCCAATATGAGCATCTAGGTTCCGCTATTGGTTATTGACCGAAAACAGTTCTAGGTCATGTCTACATAGTTCTCGAACCCGTAGGGTCCGCACGCTTAACGTTACGATGACAGTTTTATTATGAGTTTATAAGTTTTGATGTACCGAAGGTTGTTCGGAGTCCCGGATGTGATCACGGACATGACGAGGAGTCTTGAAATGGTCGAAACATAAAGATTGATATATTGGACGACTATATTCGGACACCGGAAGTGTTCCGGGTGATTTCGGAGAAAACCGGAGTGCCGGAGGGGTTACCGGAACCCCCCGGGGAAGTATTGGGCCTTAGTGGGCCTGAGGGGAGAGAGGGCAGCAGCCCAGGAGGTGGCGCGCTCCCTCCCATGGGGAGTCCGAATTGGACAAGGGGAGGGGGCGCGGCCCCTCTTTCCCTCTCCCTCTCTTTCCTTCCCCCTTCCTCCTTCCTAGTTGGACTAGGAAAGGGGAGTCCTACTCCCACTAGGAGGAAGACTCCCCCCTCCTTGGCGCGCCCCCTAGGGCCGGCCGGCCTCCCCCCTTGCTCCTTGATATACGGGGGCAGGGGGGCACCTCTAGACACAAGTTGATCTTCGTGATCGTTCCTTAGCCGTGTGCGGTGCCCCCCTCCACCATATTCCACCTCGGTCATATCGTAGCGGTGCTTAGGCGAAGCCCTGCATCGGTAGAACATCATCATCGTCACCACGTTGTCGTGCTGACGGAACTCATCCCCGACACCCTGCTGGATCGGAGTCCGGGGATCGTCATCGAGCTGAACATGTGCTGAACTCGGAGGTGCCGTACGTTCGATACTTGGATCGGTCGGATCGTGAAGACGTACGACTACATCAACCGCGTTGTTATAACGCTTCCGCTTTCATTTTACACGGGTACGTGGACAACACTCTCCCCTCTCGTTGCTATGCATCACCATGACCCTTGCGTGTGCGTAGGATTTTTTTGAAATTACTACGTTCCCCTTCAAACGCTTGTGTTCGGTCCAATGGTACTCAGCAGGTTATTTGGTGATGATCCTCCAGTTATTCGGTGAAAGCCATAGGTTATTTGGTGATATATAGTTGGAAGCCATATGTTATTGGGTGGAAGGCACATGTTATTCTCCAACTGAGTGGAGCTCTCAAGATCGGCCGGCGTTGGACCGACTAGTGAGATGTGCGTCATGATTGTGGTGTCACCTTGCTGCGGTGGAGCGATCAATAGCATGAGTCGGGACTCAAGAAAGCCGTGATGTTATAACAATAGGAGTCCTTGTCTGAATGTAATAGTATTTGCTAAGGGCCCTATTACTGCGTGATATCGTGTTCCTTGCTGTCTCAAATGAGCCATAAAAGGGATTGAAATGTTATAGTGCTTACGCCACTCTAATTCACCATTTCACACTCGGTTTGCATGCTTGTGTTTGACGTGCGTGTTGATGTTTCAATATTCGTCCTCACTTGTAAGTTTTGATGAAATATTGGGCACACCTATTATTGATTTTATTTTGTGTGCCAGTTACTAGTCATTAAAGTGATATCAAATAACCTGTGCCAGTTACTTGGTTATCACACTAATTAATACCTACTGTTATTCGATGATGGTCACCAAATTATCTAGTGTTAGTAGTAAATTGTTTATGTAACAACTGGTTGTTTTGTCCGACAACAGTCACCAGGTTATCTGGGGACGATCACATTCGTTGAAAGCCACCGGGTTATCTGGTGACAATTGCCCAGTTGTTTAGGTAACAACTGCTATGTTTGGTCAGGTTCGTCGATGAAAACCACCAGGTTATCCGGTGATAATTGTCAAGTTGCTTTGGCAACAACTAAAAGGTTTGCCTGATGATAACCCCAAGTTATTCAGTGATACTATTGGGTTATCCGACGATACCTGCTAAGTTGTTTAGGTAACAACTAATAGGTTTTCCTGGCTACCAGGTTTGCCCAATGAGAATCACTAGGTTATTCGTGGACAATCACTAGGTTATTCAGTGCAAGTCGCTATGTTATCTGATGGTAGCTACCAAATTGTTCCGGTAACAACCGCGAGGTTATCCCATGATAGTCACTAGGCTATCAACCGACAACTATTAACTTATGAGAATAAAAACGAAAATAGATCTTTATCAAAGAACCTTCTAATTGTTGCCTAACATCTTGGTAGCTATGATATGGTAAACTAACATATGGCATTTTGAATACTTCTCATAGTATCTACTACCCCCATCCTGGTTTTATTAGTCCCCTTAGTATTTTGTGCCAAACTTTGACTTTAGATTTAACTAAGAAAATGTTAATGCATGTAAAAAAAATCTCTCTCGAAACTATGTTCAAATACGAATCCAGGGATATAATTTTTGCTAACATGCATTATTATTTACTTAGTTAAATCCAATGTTGAGGATATCTCTTCTCGTTATCGTCTCGATCAGCTAGGGATTAGAGATTAATTGAAAATCGGCCGATTAATCGATTTCATCGGTCAACTATTAATAAGATATTTTTTTGCAAATCTCAGGTTCCCAACACCGAAATACACTATATTGAACACCAAAACAATATTTGACGGAAGTGTTACCTTGATTCCTAGCCTTTGAATCCTCATATAATGACAACCCAAATAGGACAACATTACATATTGCGCAACAAGGTCCACAAAACATAAATAAACATAGTTTTTGCAAACGTAGTGCTACAAATAGGTTTGATTTATCGTAGATTCCTGATAAATCGCTTGTCAGAGCGATAAATCGGTCCAAAAGATAACCGGTGAAGATAAGGGATAATCTTATCGGTCACCCCCCTGATTAGCGATAAATCGGAAGATTAATCACTGAATCAAAGATTTTTTGAATAGTGGTTAAATCTATGGTCAAAGTTTGACACAAAATACTACGTGGACCAATAAACCAGGACGAAGGTAGTAGCTAGCAAAGATCATCACATGCAAGGAGAAGTAAGGTAAAAGGGCCACACCGAGTGCCACATTTTGTGTAGTTGGAGAGGCTCCAACACCACTGATGAAATAAAGCATGGAAATGTACTCCTGGCAATTAATAATGTTCACTCATCCGCCTTACCAAGGATGGTGTCTCCTATATATCTTCCTCACCACTACTCTCTTATCTCCTAGCGATATATGCTAACAAAATCTCTTAGCGGTCATCACTAACTTGGCCAGGGTGGAAGAGAGGAATTTCATCAAACTACCTAAGGGTGCCTAAATAGTGCCCTGACATACCAACAAGGTGAAGGTGATGAAGCAGACCAGGATGAGAATCATGATGAATCCTAGAATTTCTTTGTGCCCATTGTCAAACATGTCTTCCCAAATTATGTCATTGATGAAGTTGCTCGCTCCATGAAGAACTGGACTGGAGACTGGCGGACGGAGCATATTAGTCGTGACGGAGATGCAATATGATGATAGGAGGATTTTTCGGATCAATCACCGTTTTATACACATCATGCACTTTGTAGTTTCCTATTACTTAACATCTACATTAGACAATCATATTCGACAATCTTCTATTCAGATATTTGTTAGGCTTATACATTGTTGAACCAACTATCATATATAAACACATTCTAACATATTTAAGTGATGGATTACTTATTAAATGTGATTTTTTCATATAGGTATGTTTTGCTTAGACTTAACGTAATTCATTAAATTTACTAAATCATCCCTGACCAAATATTCCTTAAAAAAGACATAGTGTGACTCTCATGTTGTTTGAATTGTATAACATTTAATTTTGAGAGTTAATATTATAATAATTACATGTTTACTACTATTAGGTATAATAGGAAACATACTTATTAATCTTGTAAATCAAAGATTGTAGCACCGAAGAGAACTAACTAAATTTGGTGAGAAAAAAAATCTATAATGAATAACATGTAAAAATGTTTAGTATGCAACTTAAATTGTAACACCAGTGGGATGGGCGTCCTCATGAGACCAATTGCGACCGATCGTTAAGGGATGAAGATAGTGGGATGAGAAGGTGTGGTCGGGATCGAATTAGGATTCGGAATTCGGACTAATAGCAACTCCAATGCATGGGAGGTCCCGTGCATGGGTCAACCGTTGGATATAGATAGAGATTCAGATGCATACATACAATTATTAGGTAGATCCATCGCCCTCATTTACTTTGTTTATATCAGATAGAAAAGAAGACTAAGCCCAACCACACAGGAACATCATGACGGCCTAGTTAGTCCAACACAATATTAAGGCTTACAAATCAAAATCAGTGGCTTAAATGTCTTTAGCCACAATATCTACTGGTTCCTCAAAGGCAGTTAAACACCAAAACACACTGAGATGGAATAGGAATATACCTGGTGAAGATGATGTTGACCGGTGGAAGAAGAGCCGTTGGACAGATTGGTAGGAAAATCGTGAATCTAGGAGAAGCATGAGAAAACGGATTAGAGAGTCTGATTTGCGGTACGAGAAGGGAACAACACAGGGTAGTAAAACACAATGGTGGCAAAGGGAATACCGTAGGCAAGAGTCAGCTGCCTGCGGCCTTCGTGGTTTCCATGGTAAGATTCTCATTGCTGCGAGCAGTGATGAGGGCTATGAGAAAGAATGTGGAGGAGAGAAATGGATAAGATGAGTGCAAAAGGAGAGGATAAGGGCATCACTAGTAGAAAACAGGGCATTTGTCCCGGTTCGTAAGGACCTTTAGTCCCGGTTCATGAACCGGGACTAAAGGGTCGTTACTAATGCCTCCCCCCTTTAGTCCCGGTTCTAACACGAATCGGGAATAAAGGCCGCGGCCACGTGGAGCTCCACCTTTAATCCCGGTTGGTAACACCAACCGGGACTAAAGGAAATTTTATGAATTTTTATGAATTTTTATGATTTTTTTTATTTTCAAATTTCTGAATTATTTTAACCTCTAATCTCTAATCACCACCCCTCATCACTGCTCAATTTATCCTCTAATCTCTAATCATCCCTCATCATTCCAAATCATCTAACTTCCCGAACGGTCACCCATCCTCGCACTCCCCAAGCCTGAGCAGGCTTAACTTCCGGGTTCTATTCTCCCTCGTTTCCAAGTCTGCAGTTGTTGTTTTCCTGACAATAGTAAGATGTCAATCCTATTAACCCTCAGGAATTTTGCTTGAGCATGAAGTGACACATTTCACTGGTTGAGTTTGAAACTATTGTTTTAATAAACAATAATTATTTAGTAACACTAATATTTCTTGAATAATCAGTTTGACCATTGTTTGACCATTGTTTGACCACAGTTTGAAATTTTTTCGATTTTTTCCACTCTAGATCTTAAAAGCCCCGTAACTTTTTTTCTGTTAGGTTTTTGAGGATTTTGAAAATGTTTAACGGGGTTCCCCCAGTTAAATTTGGATGTAACTTTTCGAGTAGATGATTTTTCATATAAAAAACTTTTTCATCCAAGTTCGTATGCAAAAGTTATGCCCATTTTACTAAATTTTAGAGAGATTTTGCAAATAAAGTCGAAATTCATATTTGTAAATTTTCCCAACAACTAGACCATATATCACATGGGAAACTTATTTTCTTTTATTTTTTTGACATTTTCATCATTTTCTTTTTTTTAACTGGAAAGGCGATCCAGGGGGTGGAATTTGAAAATGGAACCTTTAGTACCGGTTCGTGGCACCAACCGGGACTAAAGGTCTAACCTTTAGTCCCGGTTGGTGCCACGAACCGGGACTAATGGGCATCGCACCCTTTAGTCCCGGTTCGTGGCACCAACCGGGACTAAAAGGTCCAGACGAACCGGGACAAATGGCCCACGTGGCCCCTGGGCGCACGAACCGGGACTAATGCCCCCATTAGTCCTGGTTCTAGACTGAACCGGGACTAATGGGCTAACCCGGGGTGGACCAAAGCCCTCTTTTCTACTAGTGCATCTTGCCTGGTAGAGGCCTCGGCGGTGAGATTCACCACGCGCACCGTCGATGAACAGAGAACAATCAAGCTCTCAACGAACAGCCACAAGGCATGTGTCTATCCTGGTGCGTGAGAGATCAACGTAGGGGAGAATTGGTTGTGGCGTTAGCCGCACTCTCCATGACCGGGCCGTAGCTAGGCCGTCTCTGGGCCGCACAGAGTTACATGTCCTTTAGACCTGAACAAAATAGAACACCTGTTTTGCCGAGTGGGCCAAACCTCTCCTCCTCCTTTGGAACAAATCGTTGCAGCTCCTTTGGAAGAGCAGGAAGAAAGAACAGAATGTGCACTGACAATTTGAAACCTTAAATACAATATATAGAATCTTAAGGCAATTGTTGTTATCTGAAGGGCAGAATGCGGCTTTAGTTATGAATTTAAGTTTTATCTTGTTGTAGGACCATTGAGCAGGTGATATCATGGGAAGAAAAGAATTCTCCTAAATTAGTGAACTAGTATAAAACCTTTTTGTCGATGTCTTGTATACGATAAAATTTTACAATTATTGAATGAACTATTAGTTGGACTATATTCACATAGTGAAAAGGCAGGGGGAAAATATGAGCATAGAAAGCACACAATAAGTTTTGTCCAACATCAAACATCCCAGGTATAAAGCATACAACAATGCAAGGTAGATTACAGGTGACAAACTTGCAAAGCCAACTAAAGTCTTAGCTTGATAGGAAACCAAGTCCATAGATTCCCTTTGCAGAAAGCAACCAAACAATATCAGGAGAAAAGCAAAGAACGAATGGCAGTGAAACATTAGTTTTAACTAGTGCTTCTTAAATTTGATTAGCTGACGAGTTCCTATCGATATTCAAACAAACACAAAAACAATTTGAACGGCTAACCAAAGCAGCGAACTAACAGGAAGGCACATGCTATTTACCTTGTGAGGTAAATCAACAAAGGAGGAGGGCTTTTAGATCAGCAAGGCTAGCGGTAAATATAAGACATAAGAAGCCACACAC
Organism: Triticum aestivum; assembly: GCF_018294505.1. Classification (NCBI taxonomy): domain Eukaryota; kingdom Viridiplantae; phylum Streptophyta; class Magnoliopsida; order Poales; family Poaceae; genus Triticum; species Triticum aestivum. The sequence continues at coordinate 653,332,458 of NC_057795.1, read as the reverse complement.
AGTATAAGAACAACAAGAGGACTTAGAGTAAGCAGCATGACCGAGCGGCATTTACAGTGGATAGAAATTGATCAGGTGATATCATGGGAAGCAAAGAGCTAACGGCGATATTTACAACGCATGATACTTGATTTGTTCGAGGACCTAAATAGAGGAATTTTCATGACAGTGGCTCGAAATACTTCCGCAGGTGTCAAAGCCCTGCCTTATAAAGTTGCACAAAATAAATCCAGTGCTTGACGATCTCCGAACCCGATGGCCAGACCATTGATGTGGTGTAGTCGAGCTGAGAAGCTCTGTTCAGCAGGACACCCTTCCAGCGTAGGCTTCGCTTGATAAGCAAGCAGAACATAGAAGATACCCTGAGAAAGAAGACATATCACAATTATTATCATATACGGCGACATACCATCTATCATGGTTGCAGAATAAATAAAACCGTCCATCTCATGTGGCTCTTCCTCCTATTTTTCCCGCATAGAGTTTTGATATCTTTATCTTTATCTTTACCTAATATTAAAGGACGGATCGGATCGTTTCTCCACTTTTTTCGTCCATCAAATTGTTTTTTGTATGTTCTCTATTTTATTCATCCGTCTTTTTATATTTTTCGTACTTACGGTATCTATTTATCTTTACCTAGGGAGTCGAACCCTGCCCGTGTAGAATGAGTACTCTAGAGTGAACCAGCCCACCTAGGTAGCCTGCTGTGTGAGAAAACAATGGAAGTCTTCCTTTTATATAGTAAACAAGTTTTCATGACGAAGTAGCAATACTTTTCACCTGCATTTATCATGAAGGAAAGGGACTCGCTGGTGGTCTGCTTGGCCATGCCATTATGGTGGTGCTGCGGGCATGTGCTTGGCTGAGCAACCTAAGGAGCTTCTGTGAGTAGGTACACATGCTTGTCTTCAAGAAAAAGGGAGTTTGCGGTGATACAAATAGTTCGATGCTGGAGTTGTACTACGAGTAATCAACATGACAGTGTGCGGCAAGTGCTTGAAACAATAAGGGGTTCTTCCCAGTACCATCTACGCCTTGATGTGGTGTCCTCCGGAGTTGTCAGGAACTCAGGTGCAGCTTCTCCCTGTCAACTATGTTGGCAGTATATGCAGCTTCTCCCTGCCCTGGTAAGGTACACCACTTCCTTTGGCGGTTCGGTCACAATAGCCACCCCTCCACATGAACATCGCGAAGCGAGGAACACTAGTAGAAAAAGGACCTAATATGAGACACATTAGTGCCGGTTCGATTTTGAGCCGGCACTAATGTGTCCATTAGTGCCGGTTCCAACGGCTAGCCGGCCGTTCTCATTAGTACCGGTTCGTGCCACGAACCGGTACTAAAGAGGGTGGTGGCAGGGTGTTGTCAGTCTGGGGCCCGTCCAGCACCTTTAGTACCGGTTCGTGCCATGAACCGGTACTAAAGGTCGACCTACATAAACCCTTCGTCCACCCGAGCTCGCTCTATTCTTCCCCTTTCCCCTCTCCTCCTCTGTTCTTCCCCTCTTCCTCTCGAGCTCATCACACATTTTGCCCAAAATTTGTCAAGATTTGAAGGCCCCCATCCATTCAAATGATCACAAAGGTTAGCAACTTTATCCTTTCAACTCTCATTGCTAGATTAGCTCTTGCAATGCTTTGTATAGTTATTAATTTGGGAGGAATTATATTTGCTAGTATTTGATTTATATGCAATTTGAGGTCAAAAATAACACTTAGCTTGCATATGTAGGTGTGGTTTACTTAGTGCCTTCTAAATCTCCGTCGTAACCACCGTCGATCGCCCGCACCGTCCCGTCGCCGGCACCACCTTGTGGTGAGGCTCTTGTTCATGAATGTTTTACATTACCAAATTGATGTTTATGTGATTTGGATATATAGTTAATCGTATAATTATCTTACCCGTATGTTGTTTGTTATACATAGTGCCATGATTTTGATATCCGTCCCCGTCGGCCCTCGTCCTTGTTATGATTCGGATGTGGTATATTCTCTTTTAAAACTAGTTTTTGCATTTCGTGTTTATAAAAAATTATGCCCATCAAGTTGACAGAGATATTTTTATCTAGGAGGTATGTGAACCGGAAATTCCAACCGACCCTATTGTCGAGAGGTTAAATTTAGTTGAAAGAGAAAACGAGTATTTGAAAGAAAAATTGAAAAGAATTGAGGGGGAGAAGATGGAATTGGAGTTGCATGTTGCCGATGTCGTCGATGATCACAAGATCAAGATGGAGAAAATGAGGTTGAAGATTAGAAAGATTAAAAAATATGCCATTGATAGTGTGGCTTGGTATCATTATGATGTTGGATCAATTGTTATCTTAGTTGTGATCTTCATCGCATTTGTTGTTGCATTTAAATTCTTTAGCTAGAGAGTTATTTGTATGTTGCATTTAATTAAGTGATGTATATGAACTTTATGAATGAACTTTATGTATGAACTTTATGTATGAACTTGTATTAATTTAGTCTATTCGGTGTTGTGTAATGAAGATGAGCCGACAATGGATGTATGATGACCGATGCTCTCCCGAGTTCATTAATGGCGTGCATACTTTTCTGCTTGCCGCTGAGGCAAGCAAGCGGGCGGATGGTTTTATGCCTTGTCCATGTGCTGGCTGTAAGAATGGTCACAGTTACTCTACGTCAAGAACCATTCACGTCCACCTATTTGAGTCCGGTTTCATGCCCCACTATAATGTTTGGACCAAGCACAGAGAAATAGGGGTTATGATGGAAGACAATGAAGAAGAAGAGGACGGCGACGGCTATCCTGGCCATGGGTTCCCTGAATACGATGATACAACAATGGGGGAAGAAGCTGAGCCGGCATTGCGGGAAGAAGCTGAAGAAGAGGCATCAGATGAGCCCGCTGATGATCTAGGTCGGGCCATTGCTGATGCAAAGAGAAACTGCGCAAGTGATCTGGAGAGGACGAAGTTGCAGCGCATGTTAGAGGATCACAAGAAATTGTTGTATCCGAATTGCGAAGCTGACAAAAAAAAGTTGGGCACCACACTTAAATTGCTGCAATGGAAGGCAGAGAATGGTGTATCTGATAAGGGATTTGGAAAGTTGCTGGTAATGATAAAGAATATGCTTCCAAAGGACAACAAATTGCCCGAGAGTACGTATGAAGCAAAGAAGGCCGTCTGCCCTCTAGTGTTAGAGGTGCAAAAGATATATGCATGCCCTAATGACTGCATCCTCTACCGCGATGAGTACGACAATTTGAATGCTTGCCCGGTATGCGGTGCATTGCGTTATAAGATCAGTCGCCATGACCCTGGTGATGTCGAGGGCGAGCGCCCCAGGAAGAAGATTCCTGCCAAGGTGATGTGGTATGCTCCTATAATACCACGGTTGAAACATTTGTTCCAAAACAAAGAGCATGCGAAGGCGATGCGGTGGCACGCAGAAGATCGTAAGAAAGACGGAAAGTTGAGAGTACCCGCTGACGGTTCGCAGTGGAGAAAAATCGAGAGAAAGTACTGGGAGGAGTTTGCAGGTGACCCAAGGAACGTATGGTTTGGTCTAAGCGCAGATGGCATTAATCCTTTTGGGGAGCAGAGCAGCAACCATAGCACGTGGCCTGTGACTCTATGTTTGTATAACCTTCCTCCTTGGTTGTGCATGAAGCGGAAGTTCATTATGATGCCAGTGCTCATCCAAGGCCCTAAGCAACCCGGCAACGACATTGATGTGTACCTAAGGCCATTAGTTGAAGAACTATTACAGCTGTGGAATGGAACAGGTGTACGTGCGTGGGATGAGCACGGACAGGAAGAATTTGACCTAAAGGCGTTGTTGTTCGTGACCATCAGTGATTGGCCTGCTCTCAGTAACCTTTCAGGACAGACAAACAAGGGATACCGCGGATGCACGCACTGTTTGGATGATACCGACAGTATATATTTGGATTGTTGTAGGAAGAATGTGTACCTGGGACATCGTCGATTTCTTCCGACAAGGCATCCCGTAAGAAAGAAAGGCAAGCATTTCAAAGGTGAGGCGGATCACCGAACGAAGCCTCGCCACCGTACTGGTGCTGATGTACATGATATGGTCAAGGATTTTGAGGTAATCTTTTGAAAGGGTCCTGGCGAAAAACCTGTTCCGAAGGACGCTGACGGACGTGCACCCATGTGGAAGAAGAAATCTATATTTTGGGACCTGCCATATTGGAAAGACCTAGAGGTCCGCTCCGCAATCGACGTGATGCACCTGACAAAGAATCTTTGCGTGACCCTGCTTGGCTTTTTGGGCGTGTATGGGAAAACAAAAGATACACCAGAGGCACGGGAGGACCAGCAACGTATGCACGGAAAAGACAACATACATCAGGGTCAGGCCAGCTACGCTCTTACCAAAGAAGAGAAGGAAATCTTCTTCGAATGCCTGCTCAGCATGAAGGTACCGTCTGGCTTCTCGTCAAATATAAAGGGAATAATAAATATGGCAGGGAAAAAGTTTCAGAACCTAAAGTCTCATGACTGCCATGTGATTATGACGCAACTCCTTCCGGTTGCATTGAGGGGGCTTCTACTAGAAAATGTTCGATTAGCCATTGTGAAGCTATATGCATTCCTCAATGCAATCTCTCAGAAGGTAATCGATCCAGAAATCATACCAAGGTTACAAAATGATTTTGTGCAATGTCTTGTCAGTTTCGAGTTGGTGTTCCCACCATCCTTCTTCAACATCATGACGCACGTCCTAGTTCACCTTTGTGAAGAGATTAACGTTTTGGGTCCTGTATTTCTACACAATATGTTCCCCTTTGAAAGGTTCATGGGAGTCTTGAAGAAATATGTTCATAACTGTGCTAGGCCAGAAGGAATCATCTCGAAGGGCCATGAAAATGAGGAGGTCATTGAGTTTTGTATTGACTTCATTCCTGACCTTAAGCTGATTGGTGTTCCTGAATCGCGGCATAAGGGCAGACTGGAAGGAAAAGGCACGCTAGGAGGGCATCAAATAATATGTATGGACGGGCATTCTCTCACTGAAGCACACTACACAGTTCTACAGAATTCCGCCTTGGTGGCTCCATATATGGAGGAACACAAGAATTTCTACAGTCCAAACACCCAGAGAAGTCTGACGACTGGATTACACACGAACAAACGAGGACTTTCGCCGGTTGGTTGCAGGAACGTGCCCTGAATGATGGCGATATTCAAAATGACCTGTACTCGCTGTCCCAGTTACCATCTTCGAATATAATGACTTTCAAAGGGTACCAGATAAATGGGAATACATTTTACACGATCGCCCAAGATAAGAAGAGCACCAACCAAAACAGTGGTGTCCGCTTTGATGCAACAACCAACACGGGAAAGGAAACATATTATGGTTACATAGAGGACATATGGGAACTTAACTATGGATCAGGTGATTTGAAGGTCCCTTTGTTTTGGTGCAAATGGGTCAATATGACACGAGGCGGGGTAACGGAAGACCCGCAGTACGGAATGACAACAGTGGATCTCAACAATCTTGCGTATGCGGACGAACCATTCGTCCTAGCCAATGATGTGGCACAGGTTTTTTATGTGAAAGACATGTCTACCAGGCCGAGAAAAAGAAATGATAAGGAAGCGAATGGATCACACGACAAGCCAAAGCGCCACATAGTTCTTTCAGGAAAAAGAAACATCGTGGGAGTGGATGACAAGACAGACATGTCAGAAGATTATGAAAAGTTTGATGAAATTTCTCCATTCACAGTGAATATTGACCCGAGCATCCAGTTAAATGATGAAGATTTTCCATGGCTATGACGCAAAGGGACAGACACGAAGAAAAAGTTTCACACCCAAAGATCTGGGATGTGATCGGCTTCACTCTCATCACTTTCTTCTGTGTTTCACACCCAGGAGGGAATGTCTGTAATAGTTAGGGTAGTTATGTGTTTTGGCATTTGAAACGCGAAGAAATTTTATGTGCAAACAAATTCTTTTCATGCATTTACTGATTTTTTCCAGCTAAATGACCCTGAAATTGAAAAGCATTTCAAATGAACTCAGAAAAGGTTGAAAGTTGGCATGGTATCATAATTTCATACAAATAGCATGTGCAAAAAAGTAAAGAGGGTTACGGCAAAAACTGGATGCACTTCGTGTACAAAATCGACAATCTCTTTCGAAGTATCAGGGTTTCCGACGAAAACTGAACTGTTACAAAGGCATTTCATTTTTTAAATAACCTAAGCATTACCAAATTGAATATAATGATAAACCACACTAATATTAAACATAAGAAAAAAGAATCACTGATAAAACTTTTTTCAAAGTTAAGTTATTCACAAACTAGTGAATCACATAAATTTCAAATAATTCAAAATTTAAACTATTCAAATTTGAAAACTACCGGCACTAACAGAAAGTTTGTAATTTTTTGTACCTAAAGCAAAAATATTCACAAAGAAACTCTAAATACAACAAAAAACAACTCAAAAATAAATAAAGTGAAAAAAATAAGAAAATAAAAAAGCCCGCCTACTGGGCCAAAGCGGCCTGCATACGACTAGGAATACAACCTTTTGTTGGGCCAGGATGCAGGCCCACAAAGGACCAGTAGGCCCACTGGGCGAAGAGGACAGGTAGGCCAAGTAGGCCTGCTTACGAGAGGAGCTGGAGAGAGCTACCGCATTGGGGCTTATAAACCAGTGCGGTAGCCCCTCGACTAGCGAGGTGGGACTAAACTTGCGCACCGCCTGGAGCCAGCGCACCCCCTTTAGTACCGGGTCGTGGCTCCAACTGGTACTAAAGACCCCCCCCTTTAGTACCGGTTGGTGCTACGACCCGGTACTAAAGGGGGTGCGCTTCCCGCCGCTTGGCCTGGTCAAAAGAGACCTTTAGTACCGGGTCGTGGCTCCAACTGGTACTAAAGGTCCATCCTATATATACAACACTTGAAAAAAATTCAGTTTCCCTCTGTTTCCTCCCTCCATCGCGCCGCCCTGCCCCGATCGATGCCGTCCCCGTCGGCGTCGCCACCCCCGCCCCTCATCGCTGACCCCGGCCATCCCCGCC
>NC_057795.1:653319702-653325040 GCF_018294505.1 Triticum aestivum | reverse complement strand
AGCTCGCCCCGGCCACCATGTCCACACACACACACACACACTACACACACACACATTAGTTTGTTTGTTATAAATTTTTCTGTTTTTTAGTTATAGAAATGTTAGAAATTATTCTGTTCTTTAGTTATATAAATATTAGAAATGTTAGTTATATAGAATTGTTATAAATGTTTTCTGTTTTTTAGTTATAGAAATGTTAGCAATTTTTCTGTTTTTTAGTTATATAAATACTAGAATTGTTATGGAAATGTTAGTTATATAATCAGGAAATTTTAGAATTAGTTTTAGTTAGATGAATTAGATTAATGTCAAATTGTTAGAATTTGCATATATATAGAATTTTAGTTATCACAATCCAATCATTTAAAAAATGTTACTTTTTACGGGCATATAGTATTTGTTCTCGGCGATATGCCCGGCCCGCATCCTCGCCGTCGACACATTCGCCACGGCGTCCTGCTTCAGGGAACCCATGTCCGGGACTGGGCTCCGTCGGGCTGGCACTAGGAGGTGCTACCTGGAGAGGCGTGCCGCTTGGTGAGGAACCCAACCTCGGGTCCCGTCGTCGACCCTGATCTTCTTTGGTGGCGTTCGCATGGGCCACATTCGGTGCAGAGGCAGCCGGCCCCGCCGGAGGTGGTGCGTCGCCGTGTCAGGGAGGAAGATGAGCACGTCCATCGCTACATGGCTGCTATGGACGACGTCAGGTTCTCCACTACTTGGCGGGTTCTTTGGGCAGATGACCGGAGATATGATCCTGTGATGGTTCCTTCTCTTTGGGTGTGCACCGCCCGCGCCCCAGGAACCGCGAGTGGCGCCCTAGATTCTTCTGTAGTACTCGATCTTTATTAGGTACCTAGCCAGTGATGTATTCGATATATAATATTCGAGACGATGTATGCGAGATTATACATATTAAGACGATGATGTATTCGAGATTATATATTCGAGACGATGTATTCGAGATTCAGTTTTTCCTTATTGATTAATTGCATCCATGCATTGTAATTTGAATACTAAATTGTTTTATATTTCTTCTGTATTAGTAAAGTAAAAGCTATGGCGGACAATACCGGCAGAGATAGAGAAGAGGAATTGTTCGACATCATACGCAACCCTCACAGGCTAGATGATCTGAATGAAGCAGATGACGGCTCCCAATATCTGAACAATACCGGAGAGGGTGATGAAAAGATATTCGATCTCGACGACCGAGCTGATGAAGTCATGAACTATGATTATGATTATGATGACACAGACAATGTTTGTGATGACACAGACAATGTTGATCTTCAAATAACAAAGACTACCGGCGGGGTATATTTATATAAGCATGCATCATGGTGATCATCACATGTTTTTTTATTGAAGAAATATTAACGAATCGATCTTTCTTCTTTCAGCCATCCGGATCGAGCAAATATGCTTCTACAAACAGCAAGACAAAGCGAGGCCCGGGCAGAATGTTGAAGGATGGTGTAAAGTACCACATCGAATCCATCAAACTTAGTGGCGAACCCCTCACGCCTAAGAACGTTGCGGACAAGTGGACTCGTCAGTGCGGAGTTCTTGTGCAGGACAAACTCCCGATCTCCATTCAAGAATGGAAAGAGCCAAAGACTAAACGTCCAGGTGTTACTTGGGTCGACGGCAGAGCCAAATAAGACCTTTTGAAATCTCTGATGGAACATTTCATCCTACCAGATCATTTCACTGAAGCAGATGTGAAGAAAGTCAAGGCCGCTTCTCTTAAGAAGATGGCAATTGCATTCAACATCCACAAGAAAACTGTATGGGCCAACTACCTCGCTAATGAAAGGAAGACTCCAGATTTGAAGGGAACACTGGAGAAGCAAAGAGAGCACTAGGACGATTTTGTGACCTTCAAGGATTCAGAATTATCTAAGGAACGGTCGATGAAAAACAAGGCAAAATGCCGCAAGAAAGACGCAGTTCCATAGGCTGGGTCCAGGTGGCTACGCGGTGGGATTGCCCAAGTGGGATAAGTCTGAGCAAGAGATGGAGGATGCAGGGGTCACTCCGGTTACTAGGAACTGGCCCCCCAGGTGCAGAACTTGGTTCTATGCGCATGGGGGAGTGTTGGACCCGAAGACAGGCGAAGTTTCACGGAAGGCAAGTCTAAAAGGAGCCGAACAAAAGATAATTGACGCAATAGAAGAAGCTCGAAGGAGGGAGTTCACGCCCAACAGAGAGAACGACGAGCTTACGGCGCCCTGGGAAATCCTGAACACCCGGGAAGAACATGAGGCAAGGGCGTTATTCCCTGGTATGAGGGCTTTTCGGACTGGAATGACGACTAGAGGTCCCGTGCAAGAAAGAAGATGGAGGAGGAGAAGAAGAGGAAGTTGGAGGAGGAGCAGAGGAAGCAGGACGCAGAACGCCTTCAAGGCCTAGAAGCAAGGCACGCGGACCTGGCACTCAAATTCCAGCAGCAGCAGCAGCAGATCGACTCACTTAGCCAGGAAAGGGGGTCTCAGCAGCGGCAGCAGCAAGCGGATGATCGTCCAGCATTGGATAGCACCGTCCCATCCATGCCGAGAAGCAGCGTTGGTTCTGCCCCGGGCGACACACTGCTGGATACATAGACTATGGATGACATCATAGAGAACACTAAATGTGAGCTACACTCCAAAATGAAGAACATATCCATGAAGGTGGCGGACGGTGTTGCTTTTCCAGTTACCCCCAAAGCAACCTACCATTGCATCCCGATTCCAGAGGGATATGCTTGTGTCATGGTTGATGAAGTGGTGGACCCATATTCGGGGCTAACACTTGACATTCCTGGAGGTGAAGACGAGCGCACACTGGGAGAGGCCATACATCATATCATCCTATGGAGAAAGGATTGCATCATCTTTCGAAGTCAACCGACACCGCGTCGTCTGCCGACTCCTCCTCGAAGTCCGCCACCGAGTAAGCAGACTCCCGCTCCTCCAAGTCCACGAACGCATGATACGACTCCTCCTCGAAGTCCGCCACCTCCTCCAAGTCCCCGAACGTGTGAGCTGACTCCTCCGGTTTTAAGTCCGGCAAAGCGTCATGCCACTTCTTCGGTTTCAAGTCCGGCACCGTGTCAGGCCACACCTCCTGCTTCAAGTCCGGCACATCGTCAGGCCACTTCTCCTGGTCCAACTCCACGTCAGCCGTCTCCGCCGTCTCAGCAATCGCAGAAGAGACATGCCGCAGCTTTGGTGCGTAGCAGTACGAGTCGAGGTAGTTCAGGAAGTACAGGCGGAGACAAGCGATATAAATATGGTCCAAGCCTCGCTCCTCTTCCTCAGAGGCCTTACGACATGACTAAGGAGCAAAATACAGCCATAGTGGAAGCCCAAGTGGACGCCCATTTTGGACCGAAACCGGCACCGCCGCCAACGGAGAAAGTGCCTGAGAAAGTAATTGACCACTTCATTCGTATGGCTAGAGAACCAGCTCCCAAGCCTGTTGACTCGGACTATGAGCGCCAAATCAGGAAGGCACATCGAGCACGACTACAGAAGGAGCTCAAGCTCGAGCCAACAAGCAGCTAGCAAAAAATGCAGGAAAATCGTTCCCCAGTTGGGAGAATAGGCGGCGCAAGCGATCCCCCTGCTTGTTGTGCCAACAACACATGAGAGGAGTAGTACGCGCGCCAAATATTATTATGGGCAAACCGTTAGCGTCCCCCAGCATGGCGATGTGATAATAACAGAGGATCATATAATGCAGGATCAAATGCTCAATATCTTTGTTGGACAACTCCTCGAAATCGAGCCCATGCCTATGCTTAAAGAATCGGAAATAGCATGGCAATATGTCCGGGGCAAACCTTTGGTCCATCCAGACAAGGTCAAGGACCTCCCAACGAGAATGTATCAATTGCATCAATGGTACATGAACATTACCAAGATTTCCAATCGAGAGTACCTCATGGTGAATGTCAAGCATGAGCATTATTACCATGAGAAAGCTCTGACCATTGAGTATCCAGAACTATTTCAGTTATACAATCAAGACGCACTCGACAAGTCTATCGTCAGTTGCTATTGTCTGTAAGTGATTTCTTTCTGTAATTTAAGTCTCAAGCTAGTTATGTAGTGATAATGTTGATCAATCATTACATGTAATTATCCTCACTATATTCTTTTTCCGTGGTATTATATGCAGGATGAAGATGTATGAAATGAAAAAAGCTGGACGCTATGGTGTTGGGTTCATTGACCCAAATACCATTAATCAGGACATATGGCAGATTGAACATTGTCAAGATGTTGTAGAGGAAAGCATGCTAGAGTTCTTGAAGCGCCTCAATAGCAATGAAGATATACTACTTCCTTACAACTTCCCATGAGTCACACTGTCTTGTACTAAAAATTCTGTTTTTGCTTACTAGCTAGCTAGATGTTAATAATTAAGTGTATATGGTTTACGGTAGTTGATTAATTTTATGCACATGCCCGCTTAATTAAGACATGCAAACGTGTGCGTATGCAGTTGACACTGGGTCTTATTAGACATTAAACTTGAGGAAGGAAAAGTTGAATTACTGGACTCACTAACTAAAGAAGATAAAGACTACACCATCGTGAAGGGGATAGTCAACAGGTAATTTCAATCATTATTAACTATATCTCGGCCTATTAATTATTAGTTCGTCATTTCCTGATATGAACTATTTAATAACCCCTTTATTAATTTTCTTTGCCGGCGGGCAGGGCATGGGCAAAGTTCATCAAGGTGACTCCAGGCACGTGGCCAAAAAAGTTGTTTTGGCATCGACCCAAGGTAAGTAATTAAGTAGTACTAGCTAGCTACCATCTCTTTAATTCTTGTTTCAATATCATTAATTAATTATCAAGCTTGATTAATTATTATCTGATTCAATTCCATTCTCGTAAAGGCCCTGAGGCAGGCGTCGGGGAATAATCTGTGTGCATACTACGTTTGCGAGAACATTCGCATGATGACGTGCGAAAGGAGGAGATCTGATAGATAGGACTGGGTACGTTTGTCAGAACACTATTCACACCATTATCGATATCTAGTCACGCAACTAACACACATGCATATATTGATCTCCTTAACAGTTCAGATCGGTGCGGGATAAGCTCCTACCATCGGACCGCATACTAGCACTTCAAGAGGAAATAGCCGGATTTTTGCTCGACCGGGTCATAGATCCCAAAGGAGAATACTATTACCCGCTACCGCCCCCATGAACCACTTGTCATCGTGCTCCGGAGGCACCAAAGGCAACATATATATGTAGGAGAAATTGTGGATATGTATATAGATGTGTATGTGTGAATAATTAATGGTGTTGGTTTGTGAGACATTC